>NC_083360.1:48098744-48138744 GCF_030254825.1 Meriones unguiculatus | reverse complement strand
CTCCTGTTCAATTATTATAACAGGAAAACTGAAAAGTGATATAACCCTCACCCTAACCCTAACCCTAACCCTAACCCTAATCCTAACCCTAACCCTAACCCTAACCCTAACTTGTTCCTAACAGGAACAAGTTTCCAAGGAAAGAACGTAAATATAAAGCACTACTTTGTAAACTGAATCACATGTTTGTCACTAGCTCAATTAGGAATACAGGAAAACCGAAAAGTGTTATCTCGAACTCTACGGCACAGAAACAAGTTTCCATCGAAAGAACAGAAACGCAAAGCACAACTTTGTAAACTAAATCACATATGTGTCGCCCGTTCAATTATTACAACAGGAAAACTGAAAAGTGATATATGACATTGTACAGCACAAGAACAAGTTTCAAATGAAAGAACAAAAAAGAAAATCACTAATTTGTAACTAAATCACGTGTGTGTCGCTCACTCAATTAGGAATACGGGAAAACTGAAAAGGGTTATCTCGCAATGTACGGCACAGAAACAAGTTTCCATTGAAATAACAGAAACTCAAAGCACAACTTTCTAAACTAATTCACATATGTGTCGCCTGTTCAATTATTATAACAGGAAAACTGAAAAGTGATATAACCCTCACCCTAACCCTTACCCTAACCCTAACCCCTAATCCTAACCCTAACCCTAACCCTAACCCGAACCCTAACCCTAACCCTAACCCCTAACCCTAACCCTAACCCTAACCGTAACCCTAACCATATCTCTTACCCAGCCCTAACCTAACCCTAACCCTAACCCTAACCCTAACCCTAACCCTAACTTGTTCCTAAAAAGTTTCCAAGGAAAGAACATAAATGAAAAGCACTACTTTGTAAACTGAATCACATGTGTGTCACTCGCTCAATTAGGAATACAGGAAAACCGAAAAGTGTTATCTCGCACTGTACGGCACAGAAAAAATTTTCCATCGAAAGAACAGTAAAGCAAAGCACAACTTTTTAAACGAATTCACATACGTGTCGCCTGTTCAATTATTATAACAGATAAACTGAAAAGTGATATAACGCACGGTACAGCACAGGAACAAGTTTCCATCGAAAGAACAGAAAAGCAAAGCACACCTTTTTAAACGAATTCACATACGTGTCGCCTATTCAATTATTATAACAGATAAACTGAAAAGTGATATAACGCACGGTACAGCACAGAAACACGTTTCCATCGAAAGAACAGAAAAACAAAGCACAACTTTGTAAACTAATTCACATACGTGTCGCTTGTTCAATTATTATAACAGGAAAACTGAAAAGTGATATAATGCACGGTACAGCACAGGAACAAGTTTCCATCGAAAGAACAGAAAAGCAAAGCACAACTTTTTAAACGAATTCACATACGTGTCGCCTGTTCAATTATTATAACAGGAAAACTGAAAAGTGTTATCTCGCACTGTACTGCACAGAAACAAGTTTCCATGGAAAGAACAGAAACGCAAAGCACAACTTTGTAAACTAAATCACATACGTGTCGCCCGTACAATTATTACAACAGGAAAACTGAAAAGTGATATATGACATTGTACAGCACAGGAACAAGTTTCAAATGAAAGAACAAAAAAGAAAATCACTAATTTGTAAACTAAATCACCTGTGTGTCGCTCACTCAATTAGGAATACGGGAAAACTGAAAAGTGTTATCTCGCACTGTATGGCACAGAAACAAATTTCCATTGAAATAACAGAAACTCAAAGCACAACTTTGTAAACTAATTCACATATGTGTCGCCTGTTCAATTATTATAACAGGAAAACTGAAAAGTGATATAACCCTCACCCTAACCCTAACCCTAACCCAAAGCCCCTAACCCTAACCCTAACCCTAACCCTAACCCTAACCCCTAACCCTAACCCTTACCCTAACCCTAACCCTAACCCCTAACCCTAACCCTAACCCTAACCGTAACCCTAAACATATCCCTTACCCAGCCCTAACCTAACCCTAACCCTAACCCTAACTTGTTCCTAACAGGAACAAGTTTCCAAGGAAAGAACGTAAATGAAAAGCACTACTTTTTAAACTGAATCACATGTTTGTCACTCGCCTAATTAGGAATACAGGAAAACCAAAAAGTGTTATCTCTCACTGTACGGCACAGAAACAAGTTTCCATCAAAAGAACAAAAACGCAAAGCACAACTTTGTAAACTAAATCACATACGTGTCGCCCGTTCAATTATTACAACAGGAAAACTGAAAAGTGATATAACCCTCACCCTAACCCTAACCCTAACCCAAAGCCCTTAACCCTAACCCTAACCCTAACCGTAACACTAACCATATCCCTTACCCAGCCCTAACCTAATCCTAACCTTAACCCTAACCCTAACCCTAACCCATAACCCTAACCCTAACCCTAACCGTAACCCTAACCATATCCCTTACCCAGCCCTAACCTAACCCTAACTCTAACCCTAACTCTAACCCTAACCCTAACACTAACCCTAACCCTAATCCTAACCCTAACCCTAACCCTAACCCTAACTTGTTCCTAACAGGAACAAGTTTCCAAGGAAAGAACGTAAATGAAAAGCACTACCTTGTAAACTGAATCACATGTTTGTCACTCGCTCAATTAGGAATACAGGAAAACCGAAAAGTGTTATCTCGAACTCTACGGCACAGAAACAAGTTTCCATCGAAAGAACAGAAACGCAAAGCACAACTTTGTAAACTAAATCACATATGTGCCGCCCGTTCAATTATTACAACAGGAAAACTGAAATGTCATATATGACATTGTACAGCACAGGAACAAGTTTCAAATGAAAGAACAAAAAAGAAAATCTTTTATTTGTAAACTAAATCACCTGTGTGTCGCTCACTCAATTAGGAATACGGGAAAACTGAAAAGGGTTATCTCGCACTGTATGGCACAGAAACACGTTTCCATTGATATAACAGAAACTCAAAGCACAACTTTGTAAACTAATTCACATATGTGTCGCCTGTTCAATTATTATAACAGGAAAACTGAAAAGTGATATAACCCTCACCCTAACCCTAACCCTAACCCAAAGCCCCTAACCCTAACCCTAACCCTAACCCCTAACCCTAACCCTAACCCTAACCCTAACCCCTAACCCTAACCCTAACCCAAACCCTACCCCCTAAGCCTAACCCTAACCCTAACCGTAACCCTAACCATATCCCTTACCCAGCCCTAACCTAACCGTAACCCTAACCCTAACCCTAACCCTAACCCTAACACTAACTTGTTCCTAACAAGTTTCCAAGGAAAGAACGTAAATGAAAATCACTACTTTGTAAACTGAATCACATGTTTGTCACTTGCTCAATTAGGAATACAGGAAAACCGAAAAGTGTTATCTCGCACTGTACAGCACAGAAACAATTTTCCATCGAAAGAACAGAAACGCAAAGCAAAACTTTGTAAACTAAATCACATACGTGTCGCCCGTTCAATTATTACAACAGGAAAACTGAAAAGTGATATATCACACTGTACAGCACAGAAACAAGTTTCCAACCGAAGAACAGAAATCCAAAGCACTACTTTGTAAACTAAATCAAATGTGTTCGCTCGCTCAATTAGGAATACAGGGAAACCGAAAAGTGTTATCTCGCACTGTATGGCACAGTAACAAATTTCCAAAAAAAGAACAGAAACGCAAAGCACAACTTTGTAAATTAAATGACATACGTGTCGCCTGTTCAATTATTATAACAGGAAAATTGAAAAGTGATATAACGCACTGTACAGCACAGGAACAAGTTTCCATTGAAAGAACAGAAAAGCAAAGCACAACTTTTTAAACGAATTCACATACGTGTCGCCTGTTCAATTATTATAACAGGAAAACTGAAAAGTGTTATCTCGCACTGTACGGCACAGAAACAAGTTTAAATCGAAAGAACAGAAACGCAAAGCACAACTTTGTAAACTAAATCACATACGTTTCTCCCGTTCAATTATTACAACAGGAAAACTGAAAAGTGATATATGACATTGTACAGCACAGGAACAAGTTTCAAATGAAAGAACAAAAAAGAAAATCACTAATTTGTAAACTAAATCACATGTGTGTCGCTCGCTCCATTAGGAATACAGGAAAGCTGAAAAGTGATATATCTCACTGTACAGCACAAAAACAAGTTTCCAACGAAAGAACAGAAAAGCAAAGCACTACTTTTAAATGGAATCACCTGTGTATCGCTCGCTCAATTAGAAATATGGTAAAACTGAAAAGTGTTATCTCGCACTGTACGACACAGAAACAAGTTTCCATTGAAAGAACAGAAACTCAAAGCACAACTTTGTAAACTAATTCACATATGTGTCGCCTGTTCAATTATTATAACAGGAAAACTGAAAAGTGATATAACCCTAACCCTAAAACTAACCCTAAGCCCCTAACCCTAACCCTAACCCTAACCCCTAACCCTATCCCTAACCCCTAACCCTAACCCTAACCCTAACCGTAACCCTAACCATATCCCTTACCCAGCCCTAACCTAACCCTAAACCTAACCCTAACCCTAACCCTAACCCTAACCCTAAGTTGTTCCTAACAGGAATAAGTTTCCAAGGAAAGAACGTAAATGAAAAGCACTACTTTGTAAACTGAATCACGTTTGTCACTCGCTCAATTAGGAATACAGGAAAACCGAAAAGTGTTATCTCGCACTGTACGGCACAGAAACAAGTTTCCATCGAAAGAACAGAAACGCAAAGCCCAACTTTGTAAACTAAATCACATACGTGTTGCCCGTTCAATTATTACAACAGGAAAACTGAAAAGTGATATATGACATTGTACAGCACAGGAACAAGTTTCAAACGAAAGAACAAAAAAGAAAATCACTAATTTGTAAACTAAATCACCTGTGTGTCGCTCACTCAATTAGGAATACGGGAAAACTGAAAAGTGTTACCTCGCACTGTACGGCACAGAAACAAGTTTCCATTGAAATAACAGAAACTCAAAGAGCACAACTTTGTAAACTAATTCACATATGTGTCGCCTGTTCAATTATTTTAACAGGAAAACCGAAAAGTGATATAACCCTAACACTAACCCTAACCCTAACCCTAAGCCCCTAACCCTAACCCTAACCCTAACCCTAACCCCTAACCCTAACCCTAACCCTAACCCTAACCCCTAACCCTAACCCTACACCTAACCGTAACCCTAACCATATCCCTTACCCAGCCCTAACCTAACCCTAATCCTAACCCTAACCCTAACTTGTTCCTAACAAGTTTCCAAGGAAAGAACGTAAATGAAAATCACTACTTTGTAAACAGAATCACATGTGTGTCACTTGCTCAATTAGGAATACAGGAAAACCGAAAAGTGTTATCTCGCACTGTACGGCACAGAAACAATTTTCCATCGAAAGAACAGAAACGCAAAGCAAAACTTTGTAAACTAAATCACATACGTGTCGCCCGTTCAATTATTACAACAGGAAAACTGAAAAGTGATATATCACACTGTACAGCACAGAAACAAGTTTCCAACCGAAGAACAGAAATCCAAAGCACTACTTTGTAAACTAAATCACATGTGTGTCACTTGCTCAATTAGGAATACAGGAAAACCGAAAAGTGTTATCTCGCACTGTACGGCACAGAAACAATTTTCCATCGAAAGAACAGAAACGCAAAGCAAAACTTTGTAAACGAATTCACATACGTGTCGCCTGTTCAATTATTATAACAGGAAAACTGAAAAGTGATATAACGCACGGGCACAGGAACAAGTTTCCATCGAAAGAACAGAAAAGCAAAGCACAACTTTTTAAACGAATTAACATACGTGTCGCCTGTTCAATTATTATAACAGGAAAACTGAAAAGTGTTATCTCGCACTGTACTGCACAGAAACAAGTTTCCATTGAAATAACAGAAACTCAAAGCACAACTTTGTAAACTACTTCACATATGTGTCGCCTGTTCAATTATTATAACAGGAAAACTGAAAAGTGATATAACCCTCACCCTAACCCTAACCCTAACCCAAAGCCCCTAACCCTAACCCTAACCCTAACCCTAACCCTAACTCTAACCCCTAACCCTAACCCTAACACTAACCGTAACCCTAAACATATCTTTTACCCAGCCCTAACCTAACCCTAACCCTAACCCTAACTTGTTCCTGACAGGAACAAGTTTACAAGGAAAGAACGTAAATGAAAAGCACTACTTTGTAAACTGAATCACATGTTTGTCACTCGCTCAATTAGGAATACAGGAAAACCGAAAAGTGTTATCTCGCACTGTACGGCACAGAAACAAGTTTCCATCGAAAGAACAGAAACGCAAAGCACAACTTTGTAAATTAATCACATACGTGTCGCCCGTTCAATTATTACAACAGGAAAAGTGAAAAGTGATATAACGCACTGTACAGCACAGGAACAAGTTTCCATCGAAAGAACAGAAAAGCAAAGCACAACTTTTTAAACGAATTCACATATGTGTCGCCTGTTCAATTATTATAACAGGAAAACTGAAAAGTGTTATCTCGCACTGTACTGCACAGAAACATGTTTCCATCGAAAGAACAGAAACGCAAAGCACAACTTTGTAAACTAAATCACATACGTGTCGCCCGTTCAATTATTACAACAGGAAAACTGAAAAGTGATATATGACATTGTACAGCACAGGAACAAGTTTCAAATGAAAGAACAAAAAAGAAAATCACTAATTTGTAAACTAAATCACCTGTGTGTCGCTCACTCAATTAGGAATATGGGAAAACTGAAAAGTGATATCTCGCACTGTACATTACAGAAACAAATTTCCATTGAAATAACAGAAACTCAAAGCACAACTTTGTAAACTAATTCACATACGTGTCGCCTGTTCAATTATTATAACAAGAAAACTGAAAAGTGATATAACCCTCACCCTAACCCTAACCCTAACCCTAACCCCTAACCCTAACCCTAACCCTAACCCTAACCCCTAACCCCTAACCCTAACCCTAACCCTAACCGTAACCCTAACCATATCCCTTACCCAGCCCTAACCTACCCCTAACCCTAACCCTAACCCTAATCCTAACCCTAACTTGTTCCTAAAAATTTTCCAAGGAAAGAACATAAATGAAAAAACACTACTTTGTAAACTGAATCACATGTGTGTCACTCGCTCAATTAGGAATACAGGAAAACCGAAAAGTGTTATCTCGCACTGTATGGCACAGGAACAAGTTTCCATCGAAAGAACAGAAACGCAAAGGAAAACTTTGTAAACTAAATCACATATTGTCCCCGTTCAATTATTACAACAGGAAAACTGAAAAGTGATATAACCCTCACCCTACCCCTAACCCTAACCCAAAGCCCCTAACCCTAACACTAACCCTAACCCTAACCCTAACCCTAACCCCTAACCCTAACCCTAATGCTAACCCTAACCCTAACCCTAACCGTAACACTAACCATATCCCTTACCCAGCCCTAACCTAACCCTAACCCTAACCCTAACCCTAACCCTAACCCTAACCCTAACCAAAACTTGTTCCTAAAAAGTTTCCAAGGAAAGTACATAAATGAAAAGCACTACTTTGTAAACTGAATCACATGTGTGTCACTCGCTCAATTAGGAATACACGAAAACCGAAAAGTGTTATCTCGCACTGTACGGCACAGAAACAATTTTCCATCGAAAGAACAGAAAAGCAAAGCACAACTTTTTAAACGAATTCACATACGTGTCGCCTGTTCAATTATTATAACAGGAAAACTGAAAAGTGATATAACACACTGTACAGCACAGAAATATGTTTCCATCGAAAGAACAGAAACGAAAAGCACAACTTTGTAAACTAATTCACATACGTGTCGCCTGTTCAATTATTATAACAGGAAAACTGAAAAGTGATATAACGCACGGTACAGCACAGGAACAAGTTTCCATCGAAAGAACAGAAAAGCAAAGCACAACTTTTTAAACGAATTCACATACGTGTCGCCTGTTCAATTATTATAACAGGAAAACTGAAAAGTGATATATGACATTGTACAGCACAGGAACAAGTTTCAAATGAAAGAACAAAAAAGAGAATCACTAATTTGTAAACTAAATCACCTGTGTGTCGCTCACTCAATTAGGAATACGGAAAAACTGAAAAGTGTTATCTCACACTGTACGGCACAGAAACAAATTTCCATTGAAATAACAGAAACTCAAAGCACAACTTTGTAAACTAATTCATATATGTGTCGCCTGTTCAATTATTATAACAGGAAAACTGAAAAGTGATATAACCCTCACCCTAACCCTAACCCTAACCCAAAGCCCCTAACCCTAACCCTAACCCTAACCCTAACCCTAACCCCTAACCCTAACCCTAACCCTAACCCTAACCCCTAACCCTAACCCTAATCCTAACCGTACCCCTAACCATATCCCTTACCCAGCCCTAACCTAACCCTAACTCTAACCCTAACTCTAACCCTAACCCTAACCCTAACCCTAACCCTAATCCTAACCGTAACCCTAACCCTAACCCTAACTTGTTCCTAACAGGAACAAGTTTCCAAGGAAAGAACGTAAATGAAAAGCACTACCTTGTAAACTGAATCACATGTTTGTCACTCGCTCAATTAGGAATACAGGAAAACCGAAAAGTGTTATCTCGAACTCTACGGCACAGAAACAAGTTTCCATCGAAAGAACAGAAACGCAAAGCACAACTTTGTAAACTAAATCACATATGTGTCGCCCGTTCAATTATTACAACAGGAAAATTGAAAAGTGATATATGACATTGTACAGCACAGGAACAAGTTTCAAATGAAAGAACAAAAAAGAAAATCACTAATTTGTAAACTAAATCACCTGTGTGTCGCTCATTCAATTAGGAATACGGGAAAACTGAAAAGTGTTACCTCGCACTGTACGGCACAGAAACAAGTTTCCATTGAAATAACAGAAACTCAAAGCACAACTTTGTAAACTAATTGACATATGTGTCGCCTGTTCAATTATTATAACAAGAAAACTGAAAAGTGATATAACCCTAACCCTAAAACTAACCCTAAGCCCCTAACCCTAACCCTAACCCTAACCCCTAACCCTAACCCTAACCCTAACCCTAACCCTAACACCTAACCCTAACCCTAACCCTAACCGTATCCCTAATCATATCCCTTACCCAGCCCTAAACTAACCCTAACCCTAACCCTAACCCTAACCCTAACCCTAACTTGTTCCTAACAGGAACAAGTTTCCAAGGAAAGAACGTAAATGAAAAGCACTACTTTGTAAACTGAATCACATGTTTGTCACTCGCTCAATTAGGAATACAGGAAAACCGAAAAGTGTTATCTCGCACTGTACGGCACAGAAACAAGTTTCCATTGAAATAACAGAAACTCAAAGCACAACTTTGTAAACTAATTCACATATGTGTCGCCTGTTCAATTATTATAACAGGAAAACTGAAAAGTGATATAACGCACTGTACAGCACAGAAACATGTTTCCATCGAAAGAACAGAAACGCAAAGCACAACTTTGTAAACTAATTCACATACGTGTCGCCTGTTCAATTATTATAACAGGAAAACTGAAAAGTGATATAACGCACGGTACAGCACAGGAACAAGTTTCCATCAAAAGAACAGAAAAGCAAAGCACAACTTTTTAAACGAATTCACATACGTGTCGCCTGTTCAATTATTATAACAGGAAAACTGAAAAGTGTTATCTCGCACTGTACTGCACAGAAACAAGTTTCCATCGCAAGAACAGAAACGCAAAGCACAACTGTGTAAACTAAATCACCTACGTGTCGCCCGTTCAATTATTACAACAGGAAAACTGAAAAGTGATATACGACATTGTACAGCACAGGAACAAGTTTTAAATGAAAGAACAAAAAAGAAAATCACTAATTTGTAAACTAAATCACATGTGTGTCGATCGCTCCATTAGGAATACAGGAAAACTGAAAAGTGACATATCTCACTGTACAGCAGAAGAACAAGTTTCCAACGAAAGAACAGAAAAGCAAAGCACTACTTTTAAACGGAATCTCCTGTGTATCGCTCGCTCAATTAGAAGTACGGGAAAACTGAAAAGTGTTATCTCACACTGTACAGCACAGAAACAAGTTTCCATTGAAAGAACAGAAACTCAAAGCACAACTTTGTAAACTAATTCACATATGTGTCTCTTGTTCAATTATTATAACAGGAAAACTGAAAAGTGATATAACCCTAACCCTAAAACTAACCCTAAGCCCCTAACACTAACCCTAACCCTAACCCTAACCCCTAACCCTAACCCTAACCCTAACCCTAACCCCTAACCCTAACCCTAACCCTAACCGTAACCCTAACCATATCCCTTACCCAGCCCTAACCTAACCCTAACCCTAACCCTAACTTGTTCCTAAAAAGTTTCCAAGGAAAGAACATAAATGAAAAGCACTACTTTGTAAACTGAATCACATGTGTGTCAGTCGCTCAATTAGGATTACAGGAAAACCGAAAAGTGTTATCTCGCACTGTACGACACAGAAACAACTTTCCATCGAAAGAACAGAAAAGCAAAGCACAACTTTTTAAACGAATTCACATACGTGTCGCCTGTTCAATTATTATAACAGGAAAACTGAAAAGTGTTATCTCGCACTGTACTGCACAGAAACAAGTTTCCATCGAAAGAACAGAAAAGCAAAGCACAACTTTGTAAACTAAATCACATACGTGTCGCCCGTTCAATTTTTACTACAGGAAAACTGAAAAGTGATATATGACATTGTACAGCACAGGAACAAGTTTCAAATGAAAGAACAAAAAAGAAAATCACTAATTTGTAAACTAAATCACCTGTGTGTCGCTCACTCAATTAGGAATACGGGAAAACTGAAAAGTGTTATCTCGCACTGTACGGCACAGAAAGAAATTTCCATTGAAATAACAGAAACTCTTAGCCTCGCATCCTAAGAGTTTCTGTTATTTCAATGGAAATTTCTCTTCTGCGAGGCTAAGCACTGCACTCAGGGTCAGCCGCTTTGGACCCAGAGAAGAGCATGTCTGATTGCATGCGGGTTGATGCCCCAGGTCCCGCCTCTGAGAAAAAGGTATCGGACGGGTCTGAAGCTCTTTGGGTGGATGACACCTAAATGAACATCTGTACAAAGTCCCAATTTATTTCTAATATCAGAGATCAGACCTCTACTCTTGCCTGATGCATCTAAAACAAAAAGGGGGAACTGTAGAGAGCTGCGGAATGCTATGCCTTAAAGATGGAGCTGGTTTCCGCCTTCCACCTTCCCGATGGTGAGTGCTCTCTGTCACAAACAACTCCACATTTGGCTAAGGCCGAGGATCTGGCTTGCTTCTATGTATGTGGACCTATCTGCATTGCCCCCGTGGCACGCCTGGGTTGGCTACCCAGAGGCTATTTAAGCTGTGGGCTGGCTTTCCCCGGGGTCCGAGGATTGTTCAATGTTCCTGAATAAACTGCATTGAAAAAAAAAAAAAAAAAGAAATAACAGAAACTCAAAGCACAACTTTGTAAACTAATTCACATATGTGTCGCCTGTTCAATTATTATAACAGGAAAACTGAAAAGTGATATAACCCTCACCCGAACCCTAACCCTAACCCAAAGCCTCTAACCCTAACCCTATCCCTAACCCTAACCCTAACACCTAACCCTAACCCTACCCCTAACCCTAACCCCTAACCCTAACCCTAACCCTAACCCTAACCGTAACCCTAAACATATCCCTTACCCAGCCCTAACCTAACCCTAACCCTAACCCTAACTTGTTCCTAACAGGAACAAGTTTCCAAGGAAAGAACGTAAATGAAAAGCACTACTTTGTAAACTGAATCACATGTTTGTCACTCGCTCAGTTAGGAATACAGGAAAACCGAAAAGTGTTATCTCGCACTGTATGGCACAGAAACAAGTTTCCATCGAAAGAACAGAAACGCAAAGGAAAACTTTGTAAACTAATTCACATATGTGTCGCCTGTTCAATTATTATAACAGGAAAACTGAAAAGTGATATAACCCTAACCCTAAAACTAACCCTAAGCCCCTAACCCAAACCCTAACCCTAACCCCTAACCCTAACCCTAACCCTAACCCTAACCCCTAACCCTAACCCTAACCCTAACCGTATCCCTAATCATATCCCTTACCCAGCCCTAACCTAACCCTAACCCTAACCCTAACCCTAACCCTAACTTGTTCCTAACAGGAACAAGTTTCCAAGGAAAGAACGTAAACGAAAAGCACTACTTTATAAACTGAATCACATGTTTGTCACTCGCTCAATTAGGAATACAGGAAAACCGAAAAGTGTTATCTCGCACTGTACGGCACAGAAACAAGTTTCCATTGAAATAACAGAAACTCAAAGCACAACTTTGTAAACTAATTCACATATGTGTCGCCTGTTCAATTATTATAACAGGAAAACTGAAAAGTGATATAACGCACTGTACAGCACAGAAACATGTTTCCATCGAAAGAACAGAAACGCAAAGCACAACTTTGTAAACTAATTCACATACGTGTCGCCTGTTCAATTATTATAACAGGAAAACTGAAAAGTGATAAAACGCACGGTACAGCACAGGAACAAGTTTCCATCAAAAGAACAGAAAAGCAAAGCACAACTTTTTAAACGAATTCACATACGTGTCGCCTGTTCAATTATTATAACAGGAAAACTGAAAAGTGTTATCTCGCAATGTACTGCACAGAAACAAGTTTCCATCGCAAGAACAGAAACGCAAAGCACAACTGTGTAAACTAAATCACCTACGTGTCGCCCGTTCAATTATTACAACAGGAAAACTGAAAACTGATATACGACATTGTACAGCACAGGAACAAGTTTTAAATGAAAGAACAAAAAAGAAAATCACTAATTTGTAAACTAAATCACATGTGTGTCGCTCGCTCCATTAGGAATACAGGAAAACTGAAAAGTGATATATCTCACTGTACAGCAGAAGAACAAGTTTCCAACGAAAGAACAGAAAAGCAAAGCACTACTTTTAAACGGAATCACCTGTGTATCGCTCGCTCAATTAGAAGTACGGGAAAACTGAAAAGTGTTATCTCACACTGTACAGCACAGAAACAAGTTTCCATTGAAAGAACAGAAACTCAAAGCACAACTTTGTAAACTAATTCACATATGTGTCGCTTGTTCAATTATTATAACAGGAAAACTGAAAAGTGATATAACCCTAACCCTAAAACTAACCCTAAGCCCCTAACACTAACCCTAACCCTAACCCTAACCCCTAACCCTAACCCTAACCCTAACCCTAACCCTAACCCTAACCCTAACCCTAACCGTAACCCTAACCATATCCCTTACCCAGCCCTAACCTAACCCTAACCCTAACCCTAACTTGTTCCTAACAGGAACAAGTTTCCAAGGAAAGAACATAAATGAAAAGCACTACTTTGTAAACTGAATCACATGTGTGTCAGTCGCTCAATTAGGATTACAGGAAAACCGAAAAGTGTTATCTCGCACTGTACGACACAGAAACAACTTTCCATCGAAAGAACAGAAAAGCAAAGCACAACTTTTTAAACGAATTCACATACGTGTCGCCTGTTCAATTATTATAACAGGAAAACTGAAAAGTGTTATCTCGCACTGTACTGCACAGAAACAAGTTTCCATCGAAAGAACAGAAAAGCAAAGCACAACTTTGTAAACTAAATCACATACGTGTCGCCCGTTCAATTTTTACTACAGGAAAACTGAAAAGTGATATATGACATTGTACAGCACAGGAACAAGTTTCAAATGAAAGAACAAAAAAGAGAATCACTAATTTGTAAACTAAATCACCTGTGTGTCGCTTACTCAATTAGGAATACGGAAAAACTGAAAAGTGTTATCTCACACTGTACGGCACAGAAACAAATTTCCATTGAAATAACAGAAACTCAAAGCACAACTTTGTAAACTAATTCATATATGTGTCGCCTGTTCAATTATTATAACAGGAAAACTGAAAAGTGATATAACCCTCACCCTAACCCTAACCCTAACCCAAAGCCCCTAACCCTAACCCTAACCCTAACCCTAACCCTAACCCTAACCCCTAACACTAACCCTAACCCTAACCCTAACCCCTAACCCTAACCCTAACCCTAACCGTACCCCTAACCATATCCCTTACCCAGCCCTAACCTAACCCTAACTCTAACCCTAACTCTAACCCTAACCCTAACCCTAACCCTAACCCTAATCCTAACCGTAACCCTAACCCTAACCCTAACTTGTTCCTAACAGGAACAAGTTTCCAAGGAAAGAACGTAAATGAAAAGCACTACCTTGTAAACTGAATCACATGTTTGTCACTCGCTCAATTAGGAATACAGGAAAACCGAAAAGTGTTATCTCGAACTCTACGGCACAGAAACAAGTTTCCATCGAAAGAACAGAAACGCAAAGCACAACTTTGTAAACTAAATCACATATGTGTCGCCCCTTCAATTATTACAACAGGAAAATTGAAAAGTGATATATGACATTGTACAGCACAGGAACAAGTTTCAAATGAAAGAACAAAAAAGAAAATCACTAATTTGTAAACTAAATCACCTGTGTGTCGCTCATTCAATTAGGAATACGGGAAAACTGAAAAGTGTTACCTCGCACTGTACGGCACAGAAACAAGTTTCCATTGAAATAACAGAAACTCAAAGCACAACTTTGTAAACTAATTGACATATGTGTCGCCTGTTCAATTATTATAACAAGAAAACTGAAAAGTGATATAACCCTAACCCTAAAACTAACCCTAAGCCCCTAACCCTAACCCTAACCCTAACCCCTAACCCTAACCCTAACCCTAACCCTAACCCTAACACCTAACCCTAACCCTAACCCTAACCGTATCCCTAATCATATCCCTTACCCAGCCCTAAACTAACCCTAACCCTAACCCTAACCCTAACCCTAACCCTAACCCTAACCCTAACTTGTTCCTAACAGGAACAAGTTTCCAAGGAAAGAACGTAAATGAAAAGCACTACTTTGTAAACTGAATCACATGTTTGTCACTCGCTCAATTAGGAATACAGGAAAACCGAAAAGTGTTATCTCGCACTGTACGGCACAGAAACAAGTTTCCATTGAAATAACAGAAACTCAAAGCACAACTTTGTAAAGTAATTCACATATGTGTCGCCTGTTCAATTATTATAACAGGAAAACTGAAAAGTGATATAACGCACTGTACAGCACAGAAACATGTTTCCATCGAAAGAACAGAAACGCAAAGCACAACTTTGTAAACTAATTCACATACGTGTCGCCTGTTCAATTATTATAACAGGAAAACTGAAAAGTGATATAACGCACTGTACTGCACAGAAACAAGTTTCCATCGCAAGAACAGAAACGCAAAGCACAACTGTGTAAACTAAATCACCTACGTGTCGCCCGTTCAATTATTACAACAGGAAAACTGAAAAGTGATATACGACATTGTACAGCACAGGAACAAGTTTTAAATGAAAGAACAAAAAAGAAAATCACTAATTTGTAAACTAAATCACATGTGTGTCGCTCGCTCCATTAGGAATACAGGAAAACTGAAAAGTGACATATCTCACTGTACAGC
Organism: Meriones unguiculatus; assembly: GCF_030254825.1. Taxonomy (NCBI): domain Eukaryota; kingdom Metazoa; phylum Chordata; class Mammalia; order Rodentia; family Muridae; genus Meriones; species Meriones unguiculatus. Next base: position 48,123,105 of record NC_083360.1, on the reverse strand, counting down.
AGAAGAACAAGTTTCCAACGAAAGAACAGAAAAGCAAAGCACTACTTTTAAACGGAATCTCCTGTGTATCGCTCGCTCAATTAGAAGTACGGGAAAACTGAAAAGTGTTATCTCACACTGTACAGCACAGAAACAAGTTTCCATTGAAAGAACAGAAACTCAAAGCACAACTTTGTAAACTAATTCACATATGTGTCTCTTGTTCAATTATTATAACAGGAAAACTGAAAAGTGATATAACCCTAACCCTAAAACTAACCCTAAGCCCCTAACACTAACCCTAACCCTAACCCTAACCCCTAACCCTAACCCTAACCCTAACCCTAACCCCTAACCCTAACCCTAACCCTAACCGTAACCCTAACCATATCCCTTACCCAGCCCTAACCTAACCCTAACCCTAACCCTAACTTGTTCCTAAAAAGTTTCCAAGGAAAGAACATAAATGAAAAGCACTACTTTGTAAACTGAATCACATGTGTGTCAGTCGCTCAATTAGGATTACAGGAAAACCGAAAAGTGTTATCTCGCACTGTACGACACAGAAACAACTTTCCATCGAAAGAACAGAAAAGCAAAGCACAACTTTTTAAACGAATTCACATACGTGTCGCCTGTTCAATTATTATAACAGGAAAACTGAAAAGTGTTATCTCGCACTGTACTGCACAGAAACAAGTTTCCATCGAAAGAACAGAAAAGCAAAGCACAACTTTGTAAACTAAATCACATACGTGTCGCCCGTTCAATTTTTACTACAGGAAAACTGAAAAGTGATATATGACATTGTACAGCACAGGAACAAGTTTCAAATGAAAGAACAAAAAAGAAAATCACTAATTTGTAAACTAAATCACCTGTGTGTCGCTCACTCAATTAGGAATACGGGAAAACTGAAAAGTGTTATCTCGCACTGTACGGCACAGAAAGAAATTTCCATTGAAATAACAGAAACTCTTAGCCTCGCATCCTAAGAGTTTCTGTTATTTCAATGGAAATTTCTCTTCTGCGAGGCTAAGCACTGCACTCAGGGTCAGCCGCTTTGGACCCAGAGAAGAGCATGTCTGATTGCATGCGGGTTGATGCCCCAGGTCCCGCCTCTGAGAAAAAGGTATCGGACGGGTCTGAAGCTCTTTGGGTGGATGACACCTAAATGAACATCTGTACAAAGTCCCAATTTATTTCTAATATCAGAGATCAGACCTCTACTCTTGCCTGATGCATCTAAAACAAAAAGGGGGAACTGTAGAGAGCTGCGGAATGCTATGCCTTAAAGATGGAGCTGGTTTCCGCCTTCCACCTTCCCGATGGTGAGTGCTCTCTGTCACGAACAACTCCACATTTGGCTAAGGCCGAGGATCTGGCTTGCTTCTATGTATGTGGACCTATCTGCATTGCCCCCGTGGCACGCCTGGGTTGGCTACCCAGAGGCTATTTAAGCTGTGGGCTGGCTTTCCCCGGGGTCCGAGGATTGTTCAATGTTCCTGAATAAACTGCATTGAAAAAAAAAAAAAAAAAGAAATAACAGAAACTCAAAGCACAACTTTGTAAACTAATTCACATATGTGTCGCCTGTTCAATTATTATAACAGGAAAACTGAAAAGTGATATAACCCTCACCCTAACCCTAACCCTAACCCAAAGCCTCTAACCCTAACCCTATCCCTAACCCTAACCCTAACACCTAACCCTAACCCTACCCCTAACCCTAACCCCTAACCCTAACCCTAACCCTAACCCTAACCGTAACCCTAAACATATCCCTTACCCAGCCCTAACCTAACCCTAACCCTAACCCTAACTTGTTCCTAACAGGAACAAGTTTCCAAGGAAAGAACGTAAATGAAAAGCACTACTTTGTAAACTGAATCACATGTTTGTCACTCGCTCAGTTAGGAATACAGGAAAACCGAAAAGTGTTATCTCGCACTGTATGGCACAGAAACAAGTTTCCATCGAAAGAACAGAAACGCAAAGGAAAACTTTGTAAACTAATTCACATATGTGTCGCCTGTTCAATTATTATAACAGGAAAACTGAAAAGTGATATAACCCTAACCCTAAAACTAACCCTAAGCCCCTAACCCAAACCCTAACCCTAACCCCTAACCCTAACCCTAACCCTAACCCTAACCCCTAACCCTAACCCTAACCCTAACCGTATCCCTAATCATATCCCTTACCCAGCCCTAACCTAACCCTAACCCTAACCCTAACCCTAACCCTAACTTGTTCCTAACAGGAACAAGTTTCCAAGGAAAGAACGTAAACGAAAAGCACTACTTTATAAACTGAATCACATGTTTGTCACTCGCTCAATTAGGAATACAGGAAAACCGAAAAGTGTTATCTCGCACTGTACGGCACAGAAACAAGTTTCCATTGAAATAACAGAAACTCAAAGCACAACTTTGTAAACTAATTCACATATGTGTCGCCTGTTCAATTATTATAACAGGAAAACTGAAAAGTGATATAACGCACTGTACAGCACAGAAACATGTTTCCATCGAAAGAACAGAAACGCAAAGCACAACTTTGTAAACTAATTCACATACGTGTCGCCTGTTCAATTATTATAACAGGAAAACTGAAAAGTGATATAACGCACGGTACAGCACAGGAACAAGTTTCCATCAAAAGAACAGAAAAGCAAAGCACAACTTTTTAAACGAATTCACATACGTGTCGCCTGTTCAATTATTATAACAGGAAAACTGAAAAGTGTTATCTCGCACTGTACTGCACAGAAACAAGTTTCCATCGCAAGAACAGAAACGCAAAGCACAACTGTGTAAACTAAATCACCTACGTGTCGCCCGTTCAATTATTACAACAGGAAAACTGAAAACTGATATACGACATTGTACAGCACAGGAACAAGTTTTAAATGAAAGAACAAAAAAGAAAATCACTAATTTGTAAACTAAATCACATGTGTGTCGCTCGCTCCATTAGGAATACAGGAAAACTGAAAAGTGATATATCTCACTGTACAGCAGAAGAACAAGTTTCCAACGAAAGAACAGAAAAGCAAAGCACTACTTTTAAACGGAATCACCTGTGTATCGCTCGCTCAATTAGAAGTACGGGAAAACTGAAAAGTGTTATCTCACACTGTACAGCACAGAAACAAGTTTCCATTGAAAGAACAGAAACTCAAAGCACAACTTTGTAAACTAATTCACATATGTGTCGCTTGTTCAATTATTATAACAGGAAAACTGAAAAGTGATATAACCCTAACCCTAAAACTAACCCTAAGCCCCTAACACTAACCCTAACCCTAACCCTAACCCCTAACCCTAACCCTAACCCTAACCCTAACCCTAACCCTAACCCCTAACCCTAACCCTAACCCTAACCCTAACCCTAACCCTAAACCCTAACCCTAACCCTAACCCTAACCCTAACCCTAACCATATCCCTTACCCAGCCCTAACCTAACCCTAACCCTAACCCTAACCCTAACTTGTTCCTAACAGGAATAAGTTTCCAAGGAAAGAACGTAAAAGAAATGCACTACTTTGTAAACTGAATCACATGTTTGTCACTCGCTCAATTAGGAATACAGGAAAACCAAGAAGTATTATCTCGCACTGTACGGCACAGAAACAAGTTTCCATCGAAAGAACAGAAAAGCAAAGCACAACTTTTTAAACGAATTCACATACCTGTCGCCTGTTCAATTATTATAACAGGAAAACTGAAAAGTGTTATCTCGCACTGTACTGCACAGAAACAAGTTTCCATCGAAAGAACAGAAACGCAAAGCACAACTTTGTAAACTAAATCACATACGTGTCGCCCGTTCAATTTTTACTACAGGAAAACTGAAAAGTGATATATGACATTGTACAGCACAGGAACAAGTTTCAAATGAAAGAACAAAAAAGAAAATCACTAATTTGTAAACTAAATCACATGTGTGTCCATTACTCAATTAGGAATACGGGAAAACTGAAAAGTGTTATCTCGCACTGTACGGCACAGAAACAAGTTTCCATTGAAATAACAGAAATTCAAAGCACAACTTTGTAAACTAATTCACATATGTGTCGCCTGTTCAATTATTATAACAGGAAAACTGAAAAGTGATATAACCCTCACCCTAACCCTAACCCTAACCCTAACCCAAAGCCCCTAACTCTAACCCTAACCCTAACCCTAACCCCTAACCCTAACCCTAACCCTAACCGTAACCCTAACCGTATCCCTTACACAGCCCTAACCTAACCCTAACCCTAACCCTAACCCTAACCCTAACCCTAACTTGTTCCTAAAAAGTTTCCAAGGAAAGAAAATAAATGAAAAGCACTACTTTGTAAACTGAATCATATGTGTGTCACTTGCTCAATTAGGAAAACAGGAAAACCGAAAAGTGTTATCTCGCACTGTATGGCACAGAAACAATTTTCCATGGAAAGAACAGAAAAGCAAAGCACAACTTTTTAAACGAATTCACATACGTGTCGCCTGTTCAATTATTATAACAGGAAAACTGAAAAGTGATATAACGCACGGTACAGCACAGGAACAAGTTTCCATCAAAAGAACAGAAAACCAAAGCACAACTTTTTAAACGAATTCACATACGTGTTGCCTGTTCAATTATTATAACAGAAAAACTGAAAAGTGTTATCTCGCAGTGTACCGGACAGAAACAAGTTTCCATCGAAAGAACAAAAACGCAAAGCACAACTGTGTAAACTAAATCACATACGTTTCGCCCGATCAATTATTACAACAGGAAAACTGAAAAGTGATAGATGACATTGTATAGTACAGGAACAAATTTCAAATGAAAGAACAAAAAAGAAAATCACTAATTTGTAAACTAAATCACATGTGGGTCGCTCGCTCCATTAGGAATATAGGAAAACTGAAAAGTGATATATCTCACTGTACAGCAGAAAAACAAGTTTCCAACGAAAGAACAGAAAAGCAAAGCACTACTTTAAACGGAATCACCTGTGTATCGCTCGCTCAATTAGAAGTACGGGAAAACTGAAAAGTGTTATCTCACACTGTACAGCACAGAAACAAGTTTCCATTGAAATAACAGAAACTCAAAGCACAACTTTGTAAACTAATTCATATATGTGTCGCCTCTTCAATTATTATAACAGGAAAACTGAAAAGTGATATAACCCTAACTCTAACCCTAACCCTAAGCCCCTAACCCTAACCCTAACCCTAACCCTAACCCTAACCCCTAACCCTAACCCTAACCCTAACCATATCCCTTACCCAGCACTATCCTAACCCTAACCCTAACCCTAACCCTAACCCTAACTTGGTCCTAACAGGAACAAGTTTCCAAGGAAAGAACGTTAATGAAAAGCACTACTTTGTAAACTGAATCACATGTGTGTCACTCGCTCAATTAGGAATACAGGAAAACCGAGAAGTGTTATCTCGCACTGTACGTCACAGAAACAAGTTTCCATCGAAAGAACAGAAAAGCAAAGCACAACTTTATAAACTAAATCACATACGTGTCGCCCGTTCAATTGTTATAACAGGAAAACTGAAAAGTGATATAACGCACTGGACAGCACAGGAACATGTTTCATTCGAAAGAACAGAAACGCAAAGCACAACTTTGTAAACTAATTCACATACGTGTCGCCTGTTCAATTATTATAACAGGAAAACTGAAAAATGATATGACGCACTGTACAGCACAGGAACAAGTTTCCATCGAAAGAACAGAAAAGCAAAGCACAACTTTTTAAACGAATTCACATACGTGTCGCCTGTTCAGTTATTATAACAGGAAAACTGAAAAGGGATATATGACATTATACAGCACAGGAACAAGTTTCAAATGAAAGAACAGAAAAGCAAAGCACTACTTTTAAACGGAATCAACTGTGTGTCGCTCACTCAATTAGGAATACGAGAAAACTGAAAAGTGTTATCTCACACTGTACGGCACAGAAACAAGTTTCCATTGAAATAACAGAAAATCAAAGCACAACTTTGTAAACTAATTCACATATGTGTCGCCTGTTCAATTATTATAACAGGAAAACTGAAAAGTGATATAACCCTAACCCTAACACTAACCCTAACCATAAGCCCCTAACCCTAACCCTAACCCTAACCCTAACCCTAACCCCAAACCCTAACCCTAACCCTAAACCTAACCCTAACCCCTAACCCTAACCCTAACCCTAACCGTAACCCTAACCATATCCCTTACCCAGCCCTAACCTAACCCTAACCCTAACCCTAGAACGTAAATGAAAAGCACTACTTTGTAAACTAAATCACATACGTGTCGCACGTTCAATTATTATAACAGTAAAACTGAAAAGTGATATAACACACTGTACAGCACAGGAACATGTTTCCATCGAAATAACAGAAATGCAAGGCACAACTTTGTAATCTAAATCACATACGTGTCGCCCATTCAATTATTACAACAGGAAAACTGAAAAGTGATATATGACATTGTACAGCACAGGAACAAGTTTCAAATGAAAGAATAAAAAAGAAAATCACTAATTTGTAAACTAAATCACATGTGTGTCACTCGCTCCATTAGGAATACAGGAAAACTGAAAAGTGATATATCTCACTGTAGAGCACAAGAACAAATTTCCAACGAAAGAACAGAAAAGCAAAGCACTACTTTTAAACGGAATCGCCTGTGTATCGCTTGCTCAATTAGAAATACGGGAAAACTGAAAAGTGTTATCTCGCACTGTACGGCACAGAAACAAGTTTCCATTGAAAGAACAGAAACTCAAAGCACAACTTTGTAAACTAATTCACATATGTGTCGCCAGTTCAATTATTATAACAGGAAAACTGAAACGTGATATAACCCTAAACCTAACCCTAACCCTAAGCCCCTAACCCTAACCCTAACCCTAACCACTAACCCTAACCCTAACCCTAACCCTAACCCCTAACCCTAACCCTAACCCTAACCGTAACCCTAACCATATCCCTTACCCAGCCCTAACCTAACCCTAACCCTAACCACAAGTTTCCAAGGAAAGAACGTAAATGAAAAGCACTACGTTGTAAACTGAATCACATGTGTTTCACTCACTCAATTAGGAATACAGGAAAACCGAAAAGTGTTATCTCACACTGTACGGCACAGAAACAAGTTTCCATCGAAAGAACAGAAATGCAAAGCACAACTTTGTAAACTAAATCACATACGTGTCGCCCGTTCAATTATTACAACAGGAAAACTGAAAAGTGATGTATGACATTGTACAGCACAGGAACAAGTTTCAAATGAAAGAACAAAAAAGAAAATCACTAATTTGTAAACTAAATCACATGTGCGTCGCTCGCTCCATTAGGAATACAGGAAAACTGAAAAGTGATATATCTCACTGTACAGGACAAGAACAAGTTTCCAACGAAAGAAGAGAAAAGCAAAGTACTACTTTTAAACGGAATCACCTGTGTGTCGCTCACTCAATTAGGAATACGGGAAAACTGAAAAGTGTTATCTCGCTCTGTACAGCACAGAAACAAGTTTCCATTGAAATAACAGAAACTCAAAGCACAACTTTGTAAACTAATTCACATATGTGTCGACTGTTCAGTTATTATAACAGGAAAACTGAAAAGTGATAATACCCTAACCCTAATCCTAACCCTAACCCTAAGCTTCTAACCCTAACCCTAACCCATGACACTAACCCTAACCCTAACCCTAAGCCTCTAACCTTAACCCTAACCCTAACCCCTGACCCTAACCCTAACCCTAACCCTAACCCTAACCCTAACCGTAACCCTAACCATATCCCTTACCCAGCCCTAACCTAACCCTAACCCTAACCCTAAACCTAACCCTAACTTGTTCCTAACAGGAACAAGTTTCCACGGAAAGAACGTAAATGAAAAGCACTACTTCGTAAACTGAATCACATGTGTGTCTCTCGCTCAATTAGGAATACAGGAAAACGGAAAACTGTTATCTCGCACTGTATGGCACAGAAACAAGTTTCCATCGAAAGAACAGAAATGCAAAGCACAACTTTGTAAACTAAATCACATACGTGTCGCCCGTTCAATTATTATAACAGGAAAACTGAAAAGTGATATAACGCACTGTACAGCACAGGAACACGTTTCCATCGAAAGAACAGAAACGCAAAGCACAACTTTGTAAACTAATTCGCATACGTGTCGCCTGTTCAATTATTATAACAGGAAAACTGAAAAGTGATATAACGCACTGTACAGCACAGTAACATGTTTCCATCAAAACAACAGAAAAGCAAAGCACAACTTTTTAAACGAATTCACATACGTGTCGCCTGTTCAGTTATTATAACAGGAAAACTGAAAAGTGATATATGACATTGTACAGCACAGGAACAAGTTTCAAATGAAAGAACAAAAAAGAAAATCACTAATTTGTAAACTAAATCACATGTGCGTCGCTCGCTCCATTAGGAATACAGGAAAACTGAAAAGTGATATATCTCACTATACAGCACAAGAACAAGTTTCCAACGAAAGAACAGAAAAGCAAAGCACGACTTTTAAACGGAATCACCTGTGTCTCGCTTGCTCAATTAGAAATACGGGAAAACTGAAAAGTGTTATTCCGCACTGTACGGCACAGAAACAAGTTTCCATTGAAAGAACAGAAACTCAAAGCACAACTTTGTAAACTAATTCACATATGTGTCGCCAGTTCAATTATTATAACAGGAAAACTGTAACGTGATATAACCCTAAACCTAACCCTAACCCTAAGCCCCTAACCCTAACCCTAACCCTAACACCTAACCCTAACCCTAACCCTAACCCTAACCCCTAACCCTAACCCTAACCCTAACCGTAACCCTAACCATATCCCTTACCCAGCCCTAACCTAACCCTAACCCTAACCTTAAACTCAAGTTTCCAAGGAAAGAACGTAAATGAAAAGCACTACTTTGTAAACTGAATCACCTGTGTGTCACTCACTCAATTAGGAATACGTTAAAACTGAAAAGTGTTATCTCGCACTGTACAGCACAGAAACAAGTTTCCATTGAAATAACAGAAACTCAAAGCACAACTTTGTAAACTAATTCACATATGTGTCGACTGTTCAGTTATTATAACAGGAAAACTGAAAAGTGATAATACCCTAACCCTAATCCTAACCGTAACCCTAAGCTTCTAACCCTAACCCTAACCCCTGACCCTAACCCTAACCCTAGCCCTAAGCCCCTAACCCTAACCCTAACCCTAACCCCTGACCCTAACCCTAACCCTAACCGTAACCCTAACCATATCCCTTACCCAGCCCTAACCTAACCCTAACCCTAACCCTAACCCTAACCCTAACTTGTTCCTAACAGGAACATGTTTCCAAGGAAAGAACGTAAATGAAAAGCACTACTTTGTAAACTGAATCACATGTGTGTCACTCGCTCAATTAGGAATACAGGAAAACGGAAAACTGTTATCTCGCACTGTACGGCACAGAAACAAGTTTCCATCGAAAGAACAGAAATGCAAAGCACAACTTTGTAAACTAACTCACATACGTGTCGCCCGTTCAATTATTATAACAGGAAAACTGAAAAGTGATATAACGCACTGTACAGCACAGGAACATGTTTCCATCGAAAGAACAGAAACGCAAAGCACAACTTTGTAAACTAATTCACATACGTGTCGCCTGTTCAATTCTTATAACAGGAAAACTGAAAAGTGATATATGACATTGTACAGCACAGGAACAAGTTTCAAATGAAAGAACAAAAAAGAAAATCACTAATTTGTAAACTAAATCACATGTGCGTCGCTCGCTCCATTAGGAATACAGGAAAACTGAAAAGTGATATATCTCACTGTACAGCACAAGAACAAGTTTCCAACGAAAGAACAGAAAAGCAAAGCACGACTTTTAAACGGAATCACCTGCGTGTCGCTCACTCAATTAGGAATACGGGAAAACTGAAAAGTGTTATCTCACACTGTACGGCACAGAAACAATTTTCCATCGAAAGAACAGAAAAGCAAAGCACAACTTTGTAAACTAAATCACATACGTGTCGCACGTTCAATTATTACAACTGGAAAACTGAAAAGTGATATATCACACTGTACAGCACAGAAACAAGTTTCCAACTGAAGAGCAGAAATCCAAAGCACTACTTTGTAAACTAAATCACATGTGAGTCGCTCGCTCAATTAGGAATACAGGGAAACCGAAAAGTGTTATCTCGCACTGTATGGCACAGAAACAAATTTCCAAAGAAAGAACCGAAACGCAAAGCACAACTTTGTAAACTAATTCACATACGTGTCGCCTGTTCAGTTATTATAACAGGAAAACTGAAAAGTGATATAACGCATGGTACAGCACAGGAACAAGTTTCCATTGAAAGAACAGAAAAGCAAAGCACAACTTTTTAAACGAATTCACATACGTGTCACCTGTTCAATTATTATAACAGGAAAACTGAAAAGTGATATAACGCACGGTACAGCACAGGAACAATTTTCCATCGAAAGAACAGAAAAGCAAAGCACAACTTTTTAAACGAATTCACATACGTGTCGCCTTTTCAATTATTATAACAGGAAAACTGAAAAGTGATATGACGCACTGTACAACACAGGAACAAGTTTCCATCGAAACAACAGAAAAGCAAAGCACAACTTTTTAAACGAATTCACATACCTGTCGCCTGTTCAATTATTATAACAGGAAAACTGAAAAGTGATATATGACATTGTACAGCACAGGAACAAGTTTCAAATGAAAGAACAAAAAAGAAAATCACTAATTTGTAAACAAAATCGCATGTGCGTCGCTCGCTCCATTAGGAATACAGGAAAACTGAAAAGTGATATATCTCACTGTACAGCACAAGAACAAGTTTCCAACGAAAGAACAGAAAAGCAAAGCACTACTTTTAAACAGAATCACCTGTGTGTCGCTCACTCAATTAGGAATACGGGAAAACTGAAAAGTGTTATCTCGCACTGCACGGCACAGAAACAAGTTTCCCGTGAAAAAACAGAAACTCAAAGCACAACTTTGTAAACTAATTCACATATGTGTCGCCTGTTCAATTATTATAACAGGAAAACTGCAAAGTGATATAACCCTAACCCTAACCCTAAGCCCCTAACCCTAACCCTAACCCTAACCCTAACCCTAACCCCTGACCCTAACCCTAACCCTAACCCTCAGCCCCTAACCCTAACCCTAACCCTAACCCTAACCCTAACCCCTGACCCTAACCCTAAGCCTAACCCTAACCCTAACCCTAACCGTAACCCTAACCCTAACCCTAACTTGTTCCTAAGGAAAGAACGTAAATGAAAAGCACTACTTTGTAAACTGAATCACATGTGTGTCACTCGCTCAAATAGGAATACAGGAAAACCGAGAAGTGTTATCTCGCACTGTACGTCACAGAAACAAGTTTCCATCGAAAGAACAGAAAAGCAAAGCACAACTTTGTAAACTAAATCACATACGTGTCGCCCGTTCAATTGTTATAACAGGAAAACTGAAAAGTGATATAACGCACTGTACAGCACAGGAACATGTTTCATTCGAAAGAACAGAAACGCAAAGCACAACTTTGTAAACTAATTCACATACGTGTCGCCTGTTCAATTATTATAACAGGAAAACTGAAAAGTGATAAGACGCACTGTACAGCACAGGAACAAGTTTCCATTGAAACAACAGAAGAGCAAAGCACAACTTTTTAAACGAATTCACATACGTGTCGCCTGTTCAGTTATAATAACAGGAAAACTGAAAAGGGATATATGACATTATACAGCACAGGAACAAGTTTCAAATGAAAGAACATAAAAGGAAATTACTAATTTGTAAACTAAATCACATGTGCGTCGCTCGCTCCATTAGGAATACAGGAAAAATGAAAAGTGATATATCTCACTGTACAGCACAAGAACAAGTTTCCAACGAAAGAACAGAAAAGCAAAGCACTACTTTTAAACGGAATCACCTGTGTGTCGCTCACTCAATTAGGAATACGGGAAAACTGAAAACTGTTATCTCACACTGTACGGCACAGAAACAAGTTTCCATTGAAATAACAGAAACTCAAAGCACAACTTTGTAAACTAATTCACATATGTGTCGCCTGTTCAATTATTATAACAGGAAAACTGAAAAGTGATATAACCCTAACCCTAACACTAACCCTAACCATAAGCCCCTAACCCTAACCCTAACCCTAACGCTAACCCTAACCCTAACCCTAACCCTAACCCTAACCCTAACCCCTAACCCTAACCCTAACCCTAACCCTAACCGTAACCCTAACCATATCCCTTACCCAGCCCTAACCTAACCCTAACCCTAACCCTAACCCTAACCCTAACCCAACCCTAACCCTAACTTGTTCCAGGAACAAGTTTCCAAGGAAAGAACGTAAATGAAAAGCACTACGTAAACTGAATCACATGTGTGTCACTCGCTCAATTAGGAATACAGGAAAACCGAAAAGTGTTATCTCGCACTGTACGGCACAGAAACAATTTTCCATCGAAAGAACAGAAACGCAAAGCAAAACTTTTTTAAACTAAATCACATATGTGTCGCACGTTCAATTATTATAACAGTAAAACTGAAAAGTGATAAAACGCACTGTACAGCACAGGAACATGTTTCCATCGAAATAACAAAAATGCAAAGCACAACTTTATAATCTAAATCACATACGTGTCGCCCATTCAATTATTACAACAGGAAAACTGAAAAGTGATATATGACATTGTACAGCACAGGAACAATTTTCAAATGAAAGAATAAAAAAGAAAATCACTAATTTGTAAACTAAATCACATGTGTGTCACTCGCTCCATTAGGAATACAGGAAAACTGAAAAGTGATATATCTCACTGTAGAGCACAAAAACAAGTTTCCAACAAAAGAACAGAAAAGCAAAGCACTACTTTTAAACGGAATCACCTGTGTATCGCTTGCTCAATTAGAAATACGGGAAAACTGAAAAGTGTTATTCCGCACTGTACGGCAAAGAAACAAGTTTCCATTGAAAGAACAGAAACTCAAAGCACAACTTTGTAAACTAATTCACATATGTGTCGCCAGTTCAATTATTATAACAGGAAAACTGTAACGTGATATAACCCTAAACCTAACCCTAACCCTAAGCCCCTAACCCTAACCCTAACCCTAACCCCTAACCCTAACCCTAACCCTAACCCTAACCCCTAACCCTAACCCTAACCCTAACCCTAACCGTAACCCTAACCATATCCCTTACCCAGCCCTAACCTAACCCTAACCCTAACCCTAACCTGAAACTCAAGTTTCCAAGGAAAGAACGTAAATGAAAAGCACTACTTTGTAAACTGAATCACCTGTGTGTCACTCACTCAATTAGGAATACGTTAAAACTGAAAAGTGTTATCTCGCACTGTACAGCACAGAAACAAGTTTCCATTGAAATAACAGAAACTCAAAGCACAACTTTGTAAACTAATTCACATATGTGTCGACTGTTCAGTTATTATAACAGGAAAACTGAAAAGTGATAATACCCTAACCCTAATCCTAACCGTAACCCTAAGCTTCTAACCCTAACCCTAACCCCTGACCCTAACCCTAACCCTAAGCCCCTAACCCTAACCCTAACCCTAACCCCTGACCCTAACCCTAACCCTAACCGTAACCCTAACCATATCCCTTACCCAGCCCTAACCTAACCCTAACCCTAACCCTAACCCTAACCCTAACTTGTTCCTAACAAGAACATGTTTGCAAGGAAAGAACGTAAATGAAAAGCACTACTTTGTAAACTGAATCACATGTGTGTCACTCGCTCAATTAGGAATACAGGAAAACGGAAAACTGTTATCTCGCACTGTACGGCACAGAAACAAGTTTCCATCGAAAGAACAGAAATGCAAAGCACAACTTTGTAAACTAACTCACATACGTGTCGCCCGTTCAATTATTATAACAGGAAAACTGAAAAGTGATATAACGCACTGTACAGCACAGGAACATGTTTCCATCGAAAGAACAGAAACGCAAAGCACAACTTTGTAAACTAATTCACATACGTGTCGCCTGTTCAATTCTTATAACAGGAAAACTGAAAAGTGATATATGACATTGTACAGCACAGGAACAAGTTTCAAATGAAAGAACAAAAAAGAAAATCACTAATTTGTAAACTAAATCACATGTGCGTCGCTCGCTCCATTAGGAATACAGGAAAACTGAAAAGTGATATATCTCACTGTACAGCACAAGAACAAGTTTCCAACGAAAGAACAGAAAAGCAAAGCACGACTTTTAAACGGAATCACCTGCGTGTCGCTCACTCAATTAGGAATACGGGAAAACTGAAAAGTGTTATCTCACACTGTACGGCACAGAAACAATTTTCCATCGAAAGAACAGAAACGCAAAGCACAACTTTGTAAACTAAATCACATACGTGTCGCACGTTCAATTATTACAACTGGAAAACTGAAAAGTGATATATCACACTGTACAGCACAGAAACAAGTTTCCAACTGAAGAACAGAAATCCAAAGCACTACTTTGTAAACTAAATCACATGTGAGTCTCTCGCTCAATTAGGAATACAGGGAAACCGAAAAGTGTTATCTCGCACTGTATGGCACAGAAACAAATTTCCGAAGAAAGAACCGAAACGCAAAGCACAACTTTGTAAACTAATTCACATACGTGTCGCCTGTTCAATTATTATAACAGGAAAACTGAAAAGTGATATAACGCATGGTAGAGCACAGGAACAAGTTTCCATTGAAAGAACAGAAAAGCAAAGCACAACTTTTTAAACGAATTCACATACGTGTCACCTGTTCAATTATTATAACAGGAAAACTGAAAAGTGATATATCTCACTGTAGAGCACAAGAACAAGTTTCCAACGAAAGAACAGAAAAGCAAAGCACTACTTTTAAACGGAATCACCTGTGTGTCGCTCATTCAATTAGGAATACGGGAAAACTGAAAAGTGTTATCTCACACTGTACCGCACAGAAACAAGTTTCCATTGAAATAACAGAAACTCAAAGCACAACTTTGTAAACTAATTCACATATGTGTCGCCTGTTCAATTATTATAACAGGAAAACTGAAAAGTGATATAACCCTAACCCTAACACTAACCCTAACCATAAGCCCCTAACCCTAACCCTAACCCTAACCCTAACCCTAACCCCTAACCCTAACCCTAACCCTAACCCTAACCGTAACCCTAACCATATCCCTTACCCAGCCCTAACCTAACCCTAACCCTAACCCTAACCCTAACCCTAACCCTAACCCAACCCTAACCCTAACTTGTTCCAGGAACAAGTTTCCAAGGAAAGAACGTAAATGAAAAGCACTACGTAAACTGAATCACATGTGTGTCACTCGCTCAATTAGGAATACAGGAAAACCGAAAAGTGTTATCTCGCACTGTACTGCACAGAAACAATTTTCCATCCAAAGAACAGAAACGCAAAGCAAAACTTTGTAAACTAAATCACATACGTGTCGCACGTTCAATTATTATAACAGTAAAACTGAAAAGTGATATAACACACTGTACAGCACAGGAAAATGTTTCCATCGAAATAACAAAAATGCAAAGCACAACTTTATAATCTAAATCACATATGTGTCGCCCATTCAATTATTACAACAGGAAAACTGAAAAGTGATATATGACATTGTAAAGCACAGGAACAAGTTTCAAATGAAAGAACAAAAAAGAAAATCACTAATTTGTAAACTAAATCACATGTGTGACACTCGCTCCATTAGGAATACAGGAAAACTGAAAAGTGATATATCTCACTGGAGAGCACAAGAACAAGTTTCCAACGAAAGAACAGAAAAGCAAAGCACTACTTTTAAACGGAATCACCTGTGTATCGCTTGCTCAATTAGAAATACGGGAAAACTGAAAAGTGTTATCACGCACTGTATGGCACAGAAACAAGTTTCCATTGAAAGAACAGAAACTCAAAGCACAACTTTGTAAACTAATTCACATATGTGTCGCCAGTTCAATTATTATAACAGGAAAACTGTAACGTGATATAACCCTAAACCTAACCCTAACCCTAAGCCCCTAACCCTAACCCTAACCCTAACCCCTAACCCTAACCCTAACCCTAACCCTAACCCCTAACCCTAACCCTAACCCTAACCGTAACCCTAACCATATCCCTTACCCAGCCCTAACGTAACCCTAACCCTAACCCTAACCCTAACCACAAGTTTCCAAGGAAAGAACGTAAATGAAAAGCACCACTTTGTAAACTAATTCACATATGTGTCGACTCTTCAGTTATTATAACAGGAAAACTGAAAAGTGATAATACGCTAACCCTAATCCTAACCGTAACCCTAACCATATCCCTTACCCAGCCCTAACCTAACCCTAACCCTAACTTGTTCCTAACAGGAACAAGTTTCCAAGGAAAGAACGTAAATGAAAAGCACTACTTTGTAAACTGAATCACATGTGTGTCACTCGCTTAATTAGGAATACAGGAAAACGGAAAACTGTTATCTCGCACTGTACGGCACAGAAACAAGTTTCCATCGAAAGAACAGAAATGCAAAGCACAACTTTGTAAACTAACTCACATACGTGTCGCCCGTTCAATTATTATAACAGGAAAACTGAAAAGTGATATAACGCACTGTACAGCACAGGAACATGTTTCCATCGAAAGAACAGAAACGCAAAGCACAACTTTGTAAACTAATTCACATACGTGTCGCCTGTTCAATTATTATAACAGGAAAACTCAAAAGTGATATATGACATTGTACAGCACAGGAACAAGTTTCAAATGAAAGAACAAAAAAGAAAATCACTAATTTGTAAACTAAATCATATGTGCGTCGCTCGCTCCATTAGGAATACAGGAAAACTGAAAAGTGATATATCTCACTGTAGAGCACAAGAACAAGTTTCCAACGAAAGAACAGAAAAACAAAGCACTACTTTTAAACGGAATCACCTGTGTATCGCTCGCTCAATTAGAAATACGGGAAAACTGAAAAGTGTTATTTCGCACTGTACGGCACAGAAACAAGTTTCCATTGAAAGAACAGAAACTCAAAGCAAAACTTTGTAAACTAATTCACATATGTGTCGCCTGTTCAATTATTATAACAGGAAAACTGAAAAGTGATATATCCCTAACCCTAAAACTAACCCTAAGCCCCTAACCCTAACATTAACCCTAACCCTTAACCCTAACCCTAACCCTAACCCTAACCCCTAACCCTAACCCTAACCCTAACCGTAATCCTAACCATATCCCTTACCCAGCCTTAACCTAACCCTAACCCTAACCCTAACCCTAACCCTAACCCTAACTTGTTCCTAACAGGAACAAGTTTCCAAGGAAAGAACGTAAAGGAAAAGCACTACTTTGTAAACTGAATCACATGTTTGTCACTCGCTCAATTAGGAATACAGGAAAACTGAAAAGTGTTATCTCGCACTGTACTGCACAGAAACAAGTTTCCATCGAAAGAACAGAAACGCAAAGCACAACTTTGTAAACTAAATCACATACGTATCGCCCGTTCAATTATTACAACAGGAAAACTGAAAAGTGATATATGACATTGTACAGCACAGGAACAAGTTTCAAATGAAAGAACAAAAAAGAAAATCACTAATTTGTAAACTAAATCACATGTGCGTCGCTGGCTCCATTAGGAATACAGGAAAACTGAGAAGTGATATATCTCACTGTACAGCACAAGAACAAGTTTCCAACGAAAGAACAGAACAGCAAAGCACTACTTTTAAACGGAATCACCTGTGTGTCGCTCACTCAATTAGGAATACAGGAAAACTGAAAAGTGTTATCTCGCACTCAAAGAGCACAACTTTGTAAACTAATTCACATATATGTCGCCTGTTCAATTATTATAACAAGAAAACTGAAAAGTGATATATCCCTAACACTAACACTAACCCTAACCCTAAGCCCCTAACCCTAACCCTAACCCTAACCCTAACCCCTAACCCTAACGCTAAACCTAACCGTAACCCTAACCATATCCCTTACCCAGCCCTAACCTAACCCTAACCCTAACCCTAACCCTAACCCTAACTTGTTCCTAACAGGAACAAGTTTCCAAGGAAAGAACGTAAATGAAAAGCACTACTTTGTAAACTGAATAACATGTGTGTCACTCGCTCAATTAGGAATACAGGAAAACCGAAAAGTGTTATCTCGCACTGTACGACACAGAAACAAGTTTCCATCGAAAGAACAGAAATGCAAAGCACAACTTTGTAAACTAAATCACATACATGTCGCCTGTTCAATTATTATAACAGGAAAACTGAAAAGTGATATAACCCTAACCCTAAGCCCCTAACCCTAACCCTAACCCTGACTCTAACCCTAACCCTAACCCTAACCCTAACCCTAACCGTAACCCTAACCCCTGACCCTAACCCTAACCCTAACCCTAACCCTCAGCCCCTAACCCTAACCCTAACCCTAACCCCTGACCCTAACCCTAACCCTAAGCCTAAACCTAAACCTAACCCTAACCGTAACTCTAACCATATCCCTTACCCAGCCCTATCCTAACCCTAACCCTAACCCTAACCCTAACCCTAACCCTAACCCTAACACTAACTTGATCCTAACAGGAACAAGTTTCCAAGGAAAGAACGTAAATGAAAAGCACTACTTTGTAAACTGAATCACATGTCTGTCACTCGCTCAATTAGGAATACAGGAAAACCGAGAAGTGTTATCTCGCACTGTACGTCACAGATACAAGTTTCCATCGAAAGAACAGAAATGCAAAGCAAACTTTGTAAACTAAATCACATACGTGTCGCCCGTTCAATTGTTATAACAGGAAAACTGAAAATTGATATAACGCACTGTACAGCACAGGAACATGTTTCATTCGAAAGAACAGAAACGCAAAGCACAACTTTGTAAATAATTCACATACGTGTCGCCTGTTCAATTATTATAACAGGAAAACTGAAAAGTGATATGACGCACTGTACAGCACAGGAACAAGTTTCCATCGAAAGAACAGAAAAGCAAAGCACAACTTTTTA
Organism: Meriones unguiculatus; assembly: GCF_030254825.1. NCBI lineage: Eukaryota > Metazoa > Chordata > Mammalia > Rodentia > Muridae > Meriones > Meriones unguiculatus. The sequence goes on along the minus strand of NC_083360.1, from coordinate 48,104,023 downwards.
AACGAATTCACATACGTGTCGCCTGTTCAGTTATTATAACAGGAAAACTGAAAAGGGATATATGACATTATACAGCACAGGAACAATTTTCCAATGAAAGAACATAAAAGGAAATTACTAATTTGTAAACTAAATCACATGTGCGTCGCTTGCTCCATTAGGAATACAGGAAAACTGAAAAGTGATATATCTCACTGTACAGCACAAGAACAAGTTTCCAACGAAAGAACAGAACAGCAAAGCACTACTTTTAATCGGAATCACCTGTGTGTCGCTCACTCAATTAGGAATACGGGAAAACTGAAAAGTGATATCTCACACTGTACGGCACAGAAACAAGTTTCCATTGAAATAACAGAAACTCAAAGCACAACTTTGTAAACTAATTCACATATGTGTCGCCTGTTCAATTATTATAACAGGAAAACTGAAAAGTGATATAACCCTAACCCTAACACTAACCCTAACCATAAGCCCCTAACCCTAACCCTAACCCTAACCCTAACCCCTAACCCTAACCCTAACACTAACCCTAACCCCTAACCCTAACCCTAACCCTAACCGTAACCCTAACCATACCCCTTACCCAGCCCTAACATAACCCTAACCCTAACCCTAACCCTAACCCTAGAACGTAAATGAAAAGCACTACTTTGTAAACTGAATCACATGTGTGTCACTCGCTCAATTAGGAATACAGGAAAACCGAAAAGTGTTATCTCGCACTCTACGGCACAGAAACAATTTTCCATCGAAAGAACAGAAACGCAAAGCACAACTTTGTAATCTAAATCACATACGTGTCGCCCGTTCAATTATTACAACAGGAAAACTGAAAAGTGATATATGACATTGTACAGCACAGGAACAAGTTTCAAATGAAAGAATAAAAAAGAAAATCACTAATTTGTAATCTAAATCACATGTGTGTCACTCGCTCCATTAGGAATACAGGAAAACTGAAAAGTGATATATCTCACTGTAGAGCACAAGAACAAGTTTCCAACGAAAGAACAGAAAAACAAAGCACTACTTTTAAACGGAATCACCTGTGTATCGCTTGCTCAATTAGAAATACGGGAAAACTGAAAAGTGTTATTTCGCACTGTACGGCACAGAAACAAGTTTCCATTGAAAGAACAGAAACTCAAAGCAAAACTTTGTAAACTAATTCACATATGTGTCGCCTGTTCAATTATTATAACAGGAAAACTGAAAAGTGATATATCCCTAACCCTAAAACTAACCCTAAGCCCCTAACCCTAACATTAACCCTAACCCTTAACCCTAACCCTAACCCTAACCCTAACCCTAACCCCTAACCCTAACCCTAACCCTAACCCTAACCGTAATCCTAACCATATCCCTTACCCAGCCTTAACCTAACCCTAACCCTAACCCTAACCCTAACCCTAACTTGTTCCTAACAGGAACAAGTTTCCAAGGAAAGAACGTAAAGGAAAAGCACTACTTTGTAAACTGAATCACATGTTTGTCACTCGCTCAATTAGGAATACAGGAAAACTGAAAAGTGTTATCTCGCACTGTACTGCACAGAAACAAGTTTCCATCGAAAGAACAGAAACGCAAAGCACAACTTTGTAAACTAAATCACATACGTATCGCCCGTTCAATTATTACAACAGGAAAACTGAAAAGTGATATATGACATTGTACAGCACAGGAACAAGTTTCAAATGAAAGAACAAAAAAGAAAATCACTAATTTGTAAACTAAATCACATGTGCGTCGCTGGCTCCATTAGGAATACAGGAAAACTGAGAAGTGATATATCTCACTGTACAGCACAAGAACAAGTTTCCAACGAAAGAACAGAACAGCAAAGCACTACTTTTAAACGGAATCACCTGTGTGTCGCTCACTCAATTAGGAATACGGGAAAACTGAAAAGTGTTATCTCGCACTCAAAGAGCACAACTTTGTAAACTAATTCACATATATGTCGCCTGTTCAATTATTATAACAAGAAAACTGAAAAGTGATATAACCCTAACACTAACACTAACCCTAACCCTAAGCCCCTAACCCTAACCCTAACCCTAACCCTAACCCCTAACCCTAACGCTAAACCTAACCGTAACCCTAACCATATCCCTTACCCAGCCCTAACCTGACCCTAACCCTAACCCTAACCCTAACCCTAACTTGTTCCTAACAGGAACAAGTTTCCAAGGAAAGAACGTAAATGAAAAGCACTACTTTGTAAACTGAATAACATGTGTGTCACTCGCTCAGTAAGGAATACAGGAAAACCGAAAAGTGTTATCTCGCACTGTACGACACAGAAACAAGTTTCCATCGAAAGAACAGAAATGCAAAGCACAACTTTGTAAACTAAATCACATACATGTCGCCTGTTCAATTATTATAACAGGAAAACTGAAAAGGGATATATGACATTATACAGCACAGGAACAAGTTTCCAATGAAAGAACATAAAAGGAAATTACTAATTTGTAAACTAAATCACATGTGCGTCGCTTGCTCCATTAGGAATACAGGAAAACTGAAAAGTGATATATCTCACTGTACAGCACAAGAACAAGTTTCCAACGAAAGAACAGAACAGCAAAGCACTACTTTTAATCGGAATCACCTGTGTGTCGCTCACTCAATTAGGAATACGGGAAAACTGAAAAGTGATATCTCACACTGTACGGCACAGAAACAAGTTTCCATTGAAATAACAGAAACTCAAAGCACAACTTTGTAAACTAATTCACATATGTGTCGCCTGTTCAATTATTATAACAGGAAAACTGAAAAGTAATATAACCCTAACCCTAACACTAACCCTAACCATAAGCCCCTAACCCTAACCCTAACCCTAACCCTAACCCTAACCCTAACCCTAACCCCTAACCCTAACCCTAACCCTAACCGTAACCCTAACCATACCCCTTACCCAGCCCTAACCTAACCCTAACCCTAACCCTAACCCTAACCCTAGAACGTAAATGAAAAGCACTACTTTGTAAACTGAATCACATGTGTGTCACTCGCTCAATTTGGAATACAGGAAAACCGAAAAGTGTTATCTCGCACTGTACTGCACAGAAACAAGTTTCCATCGAAAGAACAGAAACGCAAAGCACAACTTTGTAAACTAAATCACATACGTATCGCCCGTTCAATTATTACAACAGGAAAACTGAAAAGTGATATATGACATTGTACAGCACAGGAACAAGTTTCAAATGAAAGAACAAAAAAGAAAATCACTAATTTGTAAACTAAATCACATGTGTGTCGCTGGCTCCATTAGGAATACAGGAAAACTGAGAAGTGATATATCTCACTGTACAGCACAAGAACAAGTTTCCAACGAAAGAACAGAACAGCAAAGCACTACTTTTAAACGGAATCACCTGTGTGTCGCTCACTCAATTAGGAATACGGGAAAACTGAAAAGTGTTATCTCGCACTCAAAGAGCACAACTTTGTAAACTAATTCACATATATGTCGCCTGTTCAATTATTATAACAAGAAAACTGAAAAGTGATATAACCCTAACACTAACACTAACCCTAACCCTAAGCCCCTAACCCTAACCCTAACCCTAACCCTAACCCCTAACCCTAACGCTAAACCTAACCGTAACCCTAACCATATCCCTTACCCAGCCCTAACCTAACCCTAACCCTAACCCTAACCCTAACCCTAACTTGTTCCTAACAGGAACAAGTTTCCAAGGAAAGAACGTAAATGAAAAGCACTACTTTGTAAACTGAATAACATGTGTGTCACTGGCTCAGTTAGGAATACAGGAAAACCGAAAAGTGTTATCTCGCACTGTACGACACAGAAACAAGTTTCCATCGAAAGAACAGAAATGCAAAGCACAACTTTGTAAACTAAATCACATACATGTCGCCTGTTCAATTATTATAACAGGAAAACTGAAAAGTGATATAACCCTAACCCTAACACTAACCCTTACCCTAAGACCCTAACCCTAACCCTAACCCTAACCCTAACCCTAACCCCTGACCCTAACCCTTACCCTAACCCTAACCCTCAGCCCCTAACCCTAACCCTAACCCTAACCCCTGACCCTAACCCTAACCCTAACCCTAAGCCTAAACCTAAACCTAACCCTAACCGTAACTCTAACCATATCCCTTACCCAGCCCTGTCCTAACCCTAACCCTAAACCTAACCCTAACCCTAACCCTAACCCTAACCCTAACCCTAACTTGATCCTAACAGGAACAAGTTTCCAAGGAAAGAACGTAAATGAAAAGCACTACTTTGTAAACTGAATCACATGTCTGTCACTCGCTCAATTAGGAATACAGGAAAACCGAGAAGTGTTATCTCGCACTGTACGTCACAGAAACAAGTTTCCATCGAAAGAACAGAAATGCAAAGCACAACTTTGTAAACTAAATCACATACGTGTCGCCCGTTCAATTGTTATAACAGGAAAACTGAAAATTGATATAACGCACTGTACAGCACAGGAACATGTTTCATTCGAAAGAACAGAAACGCAAAGCACAACTTTGTAAACTAATTCACATACGTGTCGCCTGTTCAATTATTATAACAGGAAAACTGAAAAGTGATATGACGCACTGTACAGCACAGGAACAAGTTTCCATCGAAACAACAGAAAAGCAAAGCACAACTTTTTAAACGAATTCACATACGTGTCACCTGTTCAGTTATTATAACAGGAAAACTGAAAAGGGATATATGACATTATACAGCACAGGAACAAGTTTCCAATGAAAGAACATAAAAGGAAATTACTAATTTGTAAACTAAATCACATGTGCGTCGCTTGCTCCATTAGGAATACAGGAAAACTGAAAAGTGATATATCTCACTGTACAGCACAAGAACAAGTTTCCAACGAAAGAAGAGAACAGCAAAGCACTACTTTTAATCGGAATCACCTGTGTGTCGCTCACTCAATTAGGAATACGGGAAAACTGAAAAGTGATATCTCACACTGTACGGCACAGAAACAAGTTTCCATTGAAATAACAGAAACTCAAAGCACAACTTTGTAAACTAATTCACATATGTGTCGCCTGTTCAATTATTATAACAGGAAAACTGAAAAGTAATATAACCCTAACCCTAACACTAACCCTAACCATAAGCCCCTAACCCTAACCCTAACCCTAACCCTAACCCTAACCCTAACCGTAACCCTAACCATACCCCTTACCCAGCCCTAACCTAACCCTAACCCTAACCCTAACCCTAACCCTAGAACGTAAATGAAAAGCACTACTTTGTAAACTGA
>NC_083360.1:48078744-48093744 GCF_030254825.1 Meriones unguiculatus | reverse complement strand
TTGAAATAACAGAAACTCAAAGCACAACTTTGTAAACTAATTCACATATGTGTCGCCTGTTCAATTATTATAACAGGAAAACTGAAAAGTGATATAACCCTAACCCTAACACTAACCCTAACCATAAGCCCCTAACCCTAACCCTAACCCTAACCCCAACCCCTAACCCTAACCCTAACCCTAACCCTAACCCTAACCCTAACCATACCCCTTACCCAGCCCTAACCTAACCCTAACCCTAACCCTAACCCTAACCCTAGAACGTAAATGAAAAGCACTACTTTGTAAACTGAATCACATGTGTGTCACTCGCTCAATTAGGAATACAGGAAAACCGAAAAGTGTTATCTCGCACTGTACTGCACAGAAACAAGTTTCCATTGAAAGAACAGAAACGCAAAGCACAACTGTGTAAACTAAATCACATACGTATCGCCCGTTCAATTATTACAACAGGAAAACTGAAAAGTGATATATGACATTGTACAGCACAGGAACAAGTTTCAAATGAAAGAACAAAAAAGAAAATCACTAATTTGTAAACTAAATCACATGTGCGTCGCTGGCTCCATTAGGAATACAGGAAAACTGAGAAGTGATATATCTCACTGTACAGCACAAGAACAAGTTTCCAACGAAAGAACAGAACAGCAAAGCACTACTTTTAAACGGAATCACCTGTGTGTCGCTCACTCAATTAGGAATACAGGAAAACTGAAAAGTGTTATCTCGCACTCAAAGAGCACAACATTGTAAACTAATTCACATATATGTCGCCTGTTCAATTATTATAACAAGAAAACTGAAAAGTGATATAACCCTAACACTAACACTAACCCTAACCCTAAGCCCCTAACCCTAACCCTAACCCTAACCCTAACCCCTAACCCTAACGCTAAACCTAACCGTAACCCTAACCATATCCCTTACCCAGCCCTAACCTAACCCTAACCCTAACCCTAACCCTAACTTGTTCCTAACAGGAACAAGTTTCCAAGGAAAGAACGTAAATGAAAAGCACTACTTTGTAAACTGAATAACATGTGTGTCACTCGCTCAGTTAGGAATACAGGAAAACCGAAAAGTGTTATCTCGCACTGTACGACACAGAAACAAGTTTCCATCGAAAGAACAGAAATGCAAAGCACAACTTTGTAAACTAAATCACATACATGTCGCCTGTTCAATTATTATAACAGGAAAACTGAAAAGTGATATAACCCTAACCCTAACACTAACCCTTACCCTAAGCCCCTAACCCTAACCCTAACCCTAACCCTAACCCCTGACCCTAACCCTTACCCTAACCCTAACCCTCAGCCCCTAACCCTAACCCTAACCCTAACCCCTGACCCTAACCCTAACCCTAACCCTAAGCCTAAACCTAAACCTAACCCTAACCGTAACTCTAACCATATCCCTTACCCAGCCCTGTCCTAACCCTAACCCTAAACCTAACCCTAACCCTAACCCTAACCCTAACTTGATCCTAACAGGAACAAGTTTCCAAGGAAAGAACGTAAATGAAAAGCACTACTTTGTAAACTGAATCACATGTCTGTCACTCGCTCAATTAGGAATACAGGAAAACCGAGAAGTGTTATCTCGCACTGTACGTCACAGAAACAAGTTTCCATCGAAAGAACAGAAATGCAAAGCACAACTTTGTAAACTAAATCACATACGTGTCGCCCGTTCAATTGTTATAACAGGAAAACGGAAAATTGATATAACCCACTGTACAGCACAGGAACATGTTTCATTCGAAAGAACAGAAACGCAAAGCACAACTTTGTAAACTAATTCACATACGTGTCGCCTGTTCAATTATTATAACAGGAAAACTGAAAAGTGATATGACGCACTGTACAGCACAGGAACAAGTTTCCATCGAAACAACAGAAAAGCAAAGCACAACTTTTTAAACGAATTCACATACGTGTCACCTGTTCAGTTATTATAACAGGAAAACTGAAAAGGGATATATGACATTATACAGCACAGGAACAAGTTTCCAATGAAAGAACATAAAAGGAAATTACTAATTTGTAAACTAAATCACATGTGCGTCGCTTGCTCCATTAGGAATACAGGAAAACTGAAAAGTGATATATCTCACTGTACAGCACAAGAACAAGTTTCCAACGAAAGAACAGAACAGCAAAGCACTACTTTTAATCGGAATCACCTGTGTGTCGCTCACTCAATTAGGAATACGGGAAAACTGAAAAGTGATATCTCACACTGTACGGCACAGAAACAAGTTTCCATTGAAATAACAGAAACTCAAAGCACAACTTTGTAAACTAATTCACATATGTGTCGCCTGTTCAATTATTATAACAGGAAAACTGAAAAGTGATATAACCCTAACCCTAACACTAACCCTAACCATAAGCCCCTAACCCTAACCCTAACCCTAACCCTAACCCTAACCCTAACCCTAACCCCTAACCCTAACCCTAACCCTAACCGTAACCCTAACCATACCCCTTACCCAGCCCTAACCTAACCCTAACCCTAACCCTAACCCTAACCCTAGAACGTAAATGAAAAGCACTACTTTGTAAACTGAATCATATGTGTGTCACTCGCTCAATTAGGAATACAGGAAAACCGAAAAGTGTTATCTCGCACTGTACGGCACAGAAAAAATTTTCCATCGAAAGAACAGAAACGCAAAGCACAACTTTGTAATCTAAATCACATACGTGTCGCCCGTTCAATTATTACAACAGGAAAACTGAAAAGTGATATATGACATTGTACAGCACAGGAACAAGTTTCAAATGAAAGAATAAAAAAGAAAATCACTAATTTGTAATCTAAATCACATGTGTGTCACTTGCTCCATTAGGAATACAGGAAAACTGAAAAGTGATATATCTCACTGTAGAGCACAAGAACAAGTTTCCAACGAAAGAACAGAAAAACAAAGCACTACTTTTAAACGGAATCACCTGTGTATCGCTCGCTCAATTAGAAATACGGGAAAACTGAAAAGTGTTATTTCGCACTGTACGGCACAGAAACAATTTTCCATCGAAAGAACAGAAACTCAAAGCAAAACTTTGTAAACTAATTCACATATGTGTCGCCTGTTCAATTATTATAACAGGAAAACTGAAAAGTGATATAACCCTAACCCTAAAACTAACCCTAAGCCCCTAACCCTAACATTAACCCTAACCCTTAACCCTAACCCTAACCCTAACCCTAAACCCTAACCCTAACCCTAACCCTAACCGTAACCCTAACCATATCCCTTACCCAGCCTTAACCTAACCCTAACCCTAACCCTAACCCTAACCCTAACCCTAACTTGTTCCTAACAGAAACAAGTTTCCAAGGAAAGAACGTAAAGGAAAAGCACTACTTTGTAAACTGAATCACATGTTTGTCACTCGCTCAATTAGGAATACAGGAAAACTGAAAAGTGTTATCTCGCACTGTACTGCACAGAAACAAGTTTCCATCGAAAGAACAGAAATGCAAAGCACAACTTTGTAAACTAAATCACATACGTATCGCCCGTTCAATTATTACAACAGGAAAACTGAAAAGTGATATATGACATTGTACAGCACAGGAACAAGTTTCAAATGAAAGAACAAAAAAGAAAATCACTAATTTGTAAACTAAATCACATGTGCGTCGCTGGCTCCATTAGGAATACAGGAAAACTGAGAAGTGATATATCTCACTGTACAGCACAAGAACAAGTTTCCAACGAAAGAACAGAACAGCAAAGCACTACTTTTAAACGGAATCACCTGTGTGTCCCTCACTCAATTAGGAATACAGGAAAACTGAAAAGTGTTATCTCGCACTCAAAGAGCACAACTTTGTAAACTAATTCACATATATGTCGCCTGTTCAATTATTATAACAGGAAAACTGAAAAGGGATATAACCCTAACACTAACACTAACCCTAACCCTAAGCCCCTAACCCTAACCCTAACCCTAACCCCTAACCCTAACGCTAAACCTAACCGTAACCCTAACCATATCCCTTACCCAGCCCAAACCTAACCCTAACCCTAACGCTAACTTGTTCCTAATAAGTTTCCAAGGAAAGAACGTAAATGAAAAGCACTACTTTGTAAACTGAATAACATGTGTGTCACTCGCTTAATTAGGAATACAGGAAAACCGAAAAGTGTTATCTCGCACTGTGCGACACAGAAACAAGTTTCCATCGAAAGAACAGAAATGCAAAGCACAACTTTGTAAACTAAATCACATACATGTCGCCTGTTCAATTATTATAACAGGAAAACTGAAAAGTGATATAACCCTAACCCTAACACTAACCCTAACCCTAAGCCCCTAACCCTAACCCTAACCCTGAGCCTAACCCTAACCCTAACCCTAACCCCTGACCCTAACCCTAACCCTAACCCTAACCCTCAGCCCCTAACCCTAACCCTAACCCCTGACACTAACCCTAACCCTAACCCTAAGCCTAACCCTAACCCTAACCCTAACCGTAACCCTAACCATATCCCTTACGCAGCCCTATCCTAACCCTAACCCTAACCCTAACCCTAACCCTAACCCTAACTTGATCCTAACAGGAACAAGTTTCCAAGGAAAGAACGTAAATGAAAAGCACTACTTTGTAAACTGAATCACATGTCTGTCACTCGCTCAATTAGGAATACAGGAAAACCTAGAAGTGTTATCTCGCACTGTACGTCACAGAAACAAGTTTCCATCGAAAGAACAGAAATGCAAAGCACAACTTTGTAAACTAAATCACATACGTGTCGCCCGTTCAATTGTTATAACAGGAAAACTGAAAATTGATATAACGCACTGTACAGCACAGGAACATGTTTCATTCGAAAGAATAGAAACGCAAAGCACAACTTTGTAAACTAATTCACATACGTGTCGCCTGTTCAATTATTATAACAGGAAAACTGAAAAGTGATATGATGCACTGTACAGCACAGGAACATGTTTCCATCGAAACAACAGAAAAGCAAAGCACAACTTTTTAAACGAATTCACATACGTGTCGCCTGTTCAGTTATTATAACAGGAAAACTGAAAAGGGATATATGACATTATACAGCACAGGAACAAGTTTCAAATGAAAGAACATAAAAGGAAATTACTAATTTGTAAACTAAATCACATGTGCGTCGCTCGCTCCATTAGGAATACAGGAAAACTGAAAAGTGATATATCTCACTGTACAGCACAAGAACAAGTTTCCAACGAAAGAACACAACAGCAAAGCACTACTTTTAATCGGAATCACCTGTGTGTCGCTCACTCAATTAGGAATACGGGAAAACTGAAAAGTGATATCTCACACTGTACGGCACAGAAACAAGTTTCCATTGAAATAACAGAAACTCAAAGCACAACTTTGTAAACTAATTCACATATGTGTCGCCTGTTCAATTATTATAACAGGAAAACTGAAAAGTGATATAACCCTAACCCTAACACTAACCCTAACCATAAGCCCCTAACCCTAACCCTAACCCTAACCCTAACCCTAACCCCTAACCCTAACTCTAACCCTAACCCTAACCCCTAACCCTAACCCTAACCCTAACCCTAACCCTAACCCTAACCATACCCCTTACCCAGCCCTAACCTAACCCTAACCCTAACCCTAACCCTAACCCTAGAACGTAAATGAAAAGCACTACTTTGTAAACTGAATCACATGTGTGTCACTCGCTCAATTAGGAATACAGGAAAACCGAAAAGTGTTATCTCGCACTGTACGGCACAGAAACAATTTTCCATCGAAAGAACAGAAACGCAAAGCACAACTTTGTAATCTAAATCACATACGTGTCGCCCGTTCAATTATTACAACAAGAAAACTGAAAAGTGATATAACCCTAACCCTAAAACTAACCCTAAGCCCCTAACCCTAACATTAACCGTAACCCTTAACCCTAACCCTAACCCTAACCCTAACCCCTAACCCTAACACTAACCCTAACCGTAACCCTAACCATATCCCTTACCCAGCCTTAACCTAACCCTAACCCTAACCCTAACCCTAACCCTAACCCTAACTTGTTCCTAACAGGAACAAGTTTCCAAGGAAAGAACGTAAAGGAAAAGCAGTACTTTTTAAACTGAATCACATGTTTGTCACTCGCTCAATTAAGAATACAGGAAAACTGAAAAGTGTTATCTCGCACTGTACTGCACAGAAACAAGTTTCCATCGAAAGAACAGAAACGCAAAGCACAACTTTGTAAACTAAATCACATAAGTATCGCCCGTTCAATTATTACAACAGGAAAACTGAAAAGTGATATAACGCACTGTACAACACAGGAACATGTTTCCATCGAAAGAACAGAAACGCAAAGCACAACTTTTTAAACGAATTCACATAAGTGTCGCCTGTTCAATTATTATAACAGGAAAACTGAAAAGTGTTATCTCGCAGTGTACGGCACAGAAACAAGTTTCCCTCGAAAGAACAGAAACGCAAAGCACAACTTTGTAATCTAAATCACATATGTGTCACCTGTTCAATTATTATAACAGGAAAACTGAAAAGTGATATAACGCTAACCCTAACCCTAACCCTAAGCCCCTAACCCTAACCCTAACCCCTAACCCTAACACTAACCCTAACCCTAACCCTAACCCTAACCCCTAACCCTAACCCTAACCCTAACCCTAACCGTAAACCTTACCCAGCCCTAACCTAACCCTAACCCTAACCCTAACCCTAACTTGTTCCTAACAGGAACAAGTTTCCAAGGAAAGAACGTAAATGAAAAGCACTTTGTAAACTGAATCACATGTGTGTCACTCGCTCAATTAGGAATACAGGAAAACCGAAAAGTGTTATCTCGCACTGTACGGCACAGAAACAATTTTCCATCGAAAGAACAGAAACGCAAAGCACAACTTTTTAAACTAAATCACATACGTGTCGCACGTTCAATTATTACAACAGGAAAACTGAAAAGTGATATATCACACTGTACAGCACAGAAACAAGTTTCCAACCGAAGAACAGAAATCCAAAGCACTACTTTGTAAACTAAATCACATGTGTGTCGCTCGCTCAATTAGGAATACAGGGAAACCGAAAAGTGTTATCTCGCCCTGTATGGCACAGAAACAAATTTCCAAAGAATGAACAGAAACGCAAAGCACAACTTTGTAAATTAAATAACATAGGTGTCGCCTGGTCAATTATTATAACAGGAAAACTGAAAAGTGATATAACGCACGGTACAGCACAGGAACATGTTTCCATGGAAAGAACAAAAACGCAAAGCACAACTTTTTAAACGAATTCACATAAGTGTCGCCTGTTCAATTATTATAACAGGAAAACTGAAAAGTGTTATCTCGCAGTGTACGGCACAGAAACAAGTTTCCCTCGAAAGAACAGAAACACAAAGCACAACTTTGTAAACTAATTCACATAAGTGTCGCCTGTTCAATTATTATAACAGGAAAACTGAAAAGTGTTATCTCGCAGTGTACGGCACAGAAACAAGTTTCCATCGAAAGAACAGAAAGGCAAAGCACAACTTTGTAAACTAAATCACATACGTGTCGCCCGTTCAATTATTATAACAGGAAAACTGAAAAGTGATATAACGCACTGTACAGCACAGGAACATGTTTCCATCGAAAGAACAGAAACGCAAAGCACAACTTCGTAAACTAATTCACATATGGGTCGCCTGTTCAATTATTATAACAGGAAAACTGAAAAGTGATATGACGCACTGTACAGCACAGGAACAAGTTTCCAACGAAAGAACAGAAAAGCAAAGCACTACTTTTAAACGGAATCACCTGTGTGTCGCTCACTCAATTAGGAATACGGGAAAACTGAAAAGTGTTATCTCGCACTGTATGGCACAGAAACAAGTTTCCATTGAAATAACAGAAACTCAAAGCACAACTTTGTAAACTAATTCACATATGTGTCGCCTGTTCAATTATTATAAGAGGAAAACTGAAAAGTGATATAACGCTAACCCTAACCCTAACCCTAAGCCCCTAACCCTAACCCTAACCCCTAACCCTAACCCTAACCCTAACCCTAACCCCTAACCCTAACCCTAACCCTAACCGTAACCCTTACCCAGCCCTAACATAACCCTAACCCTAACCCTAACCCTAACTTGTTCCTAACAGGAACAAGTTTCCAAGGAAAGAACGTAAATGAAAAGCACTACTTTGTAAACTGAATCACATGTGTGTCACTCGCTCAATTAGGAATACAGGAAAACCGAAAAGTGTTATCTCGCACTGTATGGCACAGAAACAATTTTCCATCGAAAGAACAGAAACGCAAAGCACAACTTTGTAAACTAAATCACATACGTGTAGCACGTTCAATTATTACATCAGGAAAACTGAAAAGTGATATATCACACTGTACAGCACAGAAACAAGTTTCCAACCGAAGAACAGAAATCCAAAGCACTACTTTGTAAACTAAATCACATGTGTGTCGCTCGCTCAATTAGGAATACAGGGAAACCGAAAAGTGTTGTCTCGCACTGTATGGCACAGAAACAAATTTCCAAAGAAAGAACAGAAACGCAAAGCACAACTTTGTAAATTAAATGACATACGTGTCGCCTGTTCAATTATTATAACAGGAAAACTGATAAGTGATATAACGCACTGTACAGCACAGGAACAAGTTTCCATTGAAAGAACAGAAAAGCAAAGCAAAACTTTTTAAACGAATTCACATACGTGTCGCCTGTTCAATTATTATAACAGGAAAACTGAAAAGTGATATAACCCACTATACAGCACAGAAACATGTTTCCATCGAAAGAACAGAAACGCAAAGCACAACTTTGTAAACTAATTCACATAAGTGTCGCCTGTTCAATTATTATAACAGGAAAACTGAAACGTGATATATGACATTGTACAGCACAGGAACAAGTTTCAAATGAAAGAACAAAAAAGAAAATCACTAATTTGTAAACTAAATCACCTGTTTGTCGCTCACTCAATTAGGAATACGGGAAAACTGAAAAGTATTATCTCGCACTGTACGGTACAGAAAGAAATTTCCATTGAAATAACAGAAACTCAAAGCACAACTTTGTAAACTAATTCACATATGTGTCGCCTGTTCAATTATTATAACAGAAAAACTGAAAAGTGATATAACCCTCACCCTAACCCTAACCCTAACCCAAAGCCCCTAACCCTAACCCTAACCCTAACCCTAACCCTAACCCTAACCCCAAATCTAACCCTAACCCTAACCGTTAACCCTAAACATATCCCTTACCCAGCCCTAACCTAACCCTAACCCTAACCCTAACTTGTTCCTAACAGGAACAAGTTTCCAAGGAAAGAACGTAAATGAAAAGCACTACTTTGTAAACTGAACCACATGTTTGTCACTCGCTCAATTAGGAATACAGGAAAACCGAAAAGTGTTATCTCGCACTGTACGGCACAGAAACAATTTTCCATCGAAAGAACAGAAACGCAAAGCACAACTTTGTAAACTAAATCACAAACGTGTCGCACGTTCAATTATTACAACAGGAAAACTGAAAAGTGATATATCACACTGTACAGCACAGAAACAAGTTTCCAACCGAAGAACAGAAATCCAAAGCACTACTTTGTAAACTAAATCACATGTGTGTCGCTCGCTCAATTAGGAATACAGGGAAACCGAAAAGTGTTATCTCGCACTGTATGGCACAGAAACAAATTTCCAAAGAAAGAACAGAAACGCAAAGCACAACTTTGTAAATTAAATAACATACGTGTCGCCTGTTCAATTATTATAACAGGAAAACTGAAAAGTGATATAACGCACGGTACAGCACAGGAACAAGTTTCCATCGAAAGAACAAAAACGCAAAGCACAACTTTTTAAACGAATTCACATAAGTGTCGCCTGTTCAATTATTATAACAGGAAAACTGAAAAGTGTTATCTCGCAGTGTACGGCACAGAAACAAGTTTCCCTCGAAAGAACAGAAACGCAAAGCACAACTTTGTAAACTAATTCACATAAGTGTCGCCTGTTCAATTATTATAACAGGAAAACTGAAAAGTAATATAACGCACTGTACGGCATAGGAACATGTTTCCATCGAAAGAACAGAAACGCAAAGCACAACTTCGTAAACTAATTCACATATGGGTCGCCTGTTCAATTATTATAACAGGAAAACTGAAAAGTGATATGACGCACTGTACAGCACAGGAACAAGTTTCCAACGAAAGAACAGAAAAGCAAAGCACTACTTTTAAACGGAATCACCTGTGTGTCGCTCACTCAATTAGGAATACGGGAAAACTGAAAAGTGTTATCTCGCACTGTATGGCACAGAAACAAGTTTCCATTGAAATAACAGAAACTCAAAGCACAACTTTGTAAACTAATTCACATATGTGTCGCCTGTTCAATTATTATAACAGGAAAACTGAAAAGTGATATAACGCTAACCCTAACCCTAACCCTAAGCCCCTAACCCTAACCCTAACCCCTAACCCTAACCCTAACCCTAACCCTAACCCTAACCCCTAACCCTAACCCTAACCCTAACCGTAACCCTTACCCAGCCCTAACCTAACCCTAACCCTAACCCTAACCCTAACTTGTTCCTAACAGGAACAAGTTTCCAAGGAAAGAACGTAAATGAAAAGCACTACTTTGTAAACTGAATCACATGTTTGTCACTCGCTCAATTAGGAGTACAGGAAAACCGAAAAGTGTTATCTCGCACTGTACGGCACAGAAACAATTTTCCATCGAAAGAACAGAAAAGCAAAGCACAACTTTTTAAACGAATTCACATACGTGTCGCCTGTTCAATTATTATAACAGGAAAACTGAAAAGTGTTAGCTCGCACTGTACTGCACAGAAACAAGTTTCCATCGAAAGAACAGAAACGCAAAGCACAACTTTGTAAACTAAATCACATACGTGTCGCCCGTTCAATTATTACAACAGGAAAACTGAAAAGTGATATATGACATTGTACAGCACAGGAACAAGTTTCAAATGAAAGAACAAAAAAGAAAATCACTAATTTGTAAACTAAATCACCTGTGTGTCGCTAACCAAATTAGGAATACGGGAAAACTGAAAAGTGTTATCTCGCACTGTATGGCACAGAAAAAAATTTCCATTGAAATAAGAGAAACTCAAAGCACAACTTTGTAAACTAATTCACATATGTGTCGCCTGTTCAATTATTATAACAGGAAAACTGAAAAGTGATATAACTCTCACCCTAACCCTAACACTAACCCAAAGCCCCTAACCCTAACCCTAACCCTAACCCTAACCCCTAACCCTAACCCTAACCCTAACCCCTAACCCTAACCCTAACCCTAACCGTAACCCTAACCATATCCCTTACCCAGCCCTAACCTAACCCTAACCCTAACCCTAACCCTAACCATAATCCTAACCCTAACCCCAACCCTAACTTGTTCTTAACAGGTTAGGGAAAACTGAAAAGTGTTATCTAACAGAAACAAGTTTCCAAAAAAGAACGTAAATGAAAAGCACTACTTTGTAAACTGAATCACATGTTTGTCACTCGCTCAATTAGGAATACAGGAAAACCGAAAAGTGCTATCTCGCACTGTACGGCACAGAAACAAGTTTCCATCGAAAGAACAGAAACGCAAAGCACAACTTTGTAAACTAAATCACATACGTGTCGCCCGTTCAATTATTACAACAGGAAAACTGAAAAGTGATATAACCCTCACCCTAACCCTAACCCAAAGCCCCTAACCCTAACCCTAACCCTAACCCTAACCCCTAACCCTAACCCTAATCCCTAACCCTAACCCTAACCCTAACCCTAACCCCTAACCCTAACCCTAACCCTAACCCTACCCCCTAACCCTAACCCTAACCCTAACTGTAACCCTAACCATATCCCTTACCCAGCCCTAACCCTAACTCTAACCCTAACCCTAACCCTAACCCTAACCCTAACTTGTTCCTAAAAAGTTTCCAAGGAAAGAACATAAATGAAAAGCACTACTTTGTAAACTGAATCACATGTGTGTCACTCGCTCAATTAGGAATACAGGAAAACCGAAAAGTGTTATCTCGCACTGTACGGCACAGAAACAATTTTCCATCGAAAGAACGGAAAAGCAAAGCACAACTTTTTAAACGAAATCACATACGTGTCGCCTGTTCAATTATTATAACAGGAAAACTGAAAAGTGATATAACACACTGTACAGCACAGAAACATGTTACCATCGAAAGAACAGAAACTCAAAGCACAACTTTGTAAACTAAATCACATATGTGTCGCCTGTTCAATTATTATAACAGGAAAACTGAAAAGTGATATAACCCTCACCCTAACCCTAACCCTAACCCCAAGCCCCTAACCCTAACCCTAACCCTAACCCTAACCCTAACCCCTAACCCTAACCCTAACCCTAACCCTAACCCTAACCCTAACTTGTTCCTAAAAAGTTTCCAAGGAAAGAACATAAATGAAAAGCACCACTTTGTAAACTGAACCACATGTGTGTCACTCGCTCAATTAGGAATACAGGAAAACCGAAAAGTGTTATCTCGCACTGTACGGCACAGAAACAATTTTCCATCGAAAGAACAGAAAAGCAAAGCACAACTTTTTAAACGAATTCACATACGTGTTGCCTGTTCAATTATTATAACAGGAAAACTGAAAAGTGTTAGCTCGCACTGTACTGCACAGAAACAAGTTTCCATCGAAAGAACAGAAACGCAAAGCACAACTTTGTAAACTAAATCACATACGTGTTGCCCGTTCAATTATTACAACAGGAAAACTGAAAAGTGATATAACCCTCACCCTATCACTAACCCTAACCCAAAGCCCCTAACCCTAACCCTAACCCTAACCCTAACCCCTAACCCTAACCCTAACCCTAACCCCAAACCCTAACCCTAACCCTAACCCTAACAGTAACCCTAACCATATCCCTTACCCAGCCCTAACCCTAACTCTAACCCTAACCCTAACCCTAACCCTAACCCTAACCCTAATTTGTTCCTAAAAAGTTTCCAAGGAAAGAACATAAATGAAAAGCACTAGTTTGTAAACAGAATCACATGTGTGTCACTCGTTCAATTAGGAATACAGGAAAACCGAAAAGTGTTATCTCGCACTGTACGGCACAGAAACAAGTTTCCATCGGAAGAACAGAAAAAGCAAAGCACAACTTTTTAAACGAATTCACATACGTGTCGCCTGTTCAATTATTACAACAGGAAAACTGAAAAGTGATATATGACATTGTACAGCACAGGAAAAAGTTTGAAATGAAAGAACAAAAAAGAAAATAACTAATTTGTAAACTAAATCACCTGTGTGTCCCTCACTCAATTAGGAATACGGGAAAACTGAAAAGTGTTATCTCGCACTGTACGGCACAGAAACAAGTTTCCATTGAAATAACAGAAACTCCAAGCACAACTTTGTAAACTAATTCACATATGTGTCGCCTGTTCAATTATTATAACAGGAAAACTGAAAAGTGATATAACCCTCACCCTAACCCTAACCCTAACCCAAAGCCCCTAACCCTAACCCTAACCCAAAGCCCCTAACCCTAACCCTAACCCCTAACCCTAACCCTAACCCTAACCCTAACCCTAACCCTAACATGTTCCTAAAAAGTTTCCAAGGAAAGAACATAAATGAAAAGCACCACTTTGTAAACTGAACCACATGTGTGTCACTCGCTCAATTAGGAATACAGGAAAACCGAAAAGTGTTATCTCGCACTGTACGGCACAGAAACAATTTTCCATCGAAAGAACAGAAAAGCAAACACAAGTTTTTAAACGAATTCACATACGTGTCGCCTGTTCAATTATTATAACAGGAAAACTGAAAAGTGTTATCTCGCACTGTACGGCACAGAAACAAATTTCCATTGAAATAAGAGAAACTCCAAGCACAACTTTGTAAACTAATTCACATATGTGTCGCCTGTTCAATTATTATAACAGGAAAACTGAAAAGTGATATAACCCTCACCCTAACCCTAACACTAACCCAAAGCCCCTAACCCTAACCCTAACCCTAACCCTAACCCCTAACCCTAACCCTAACCCTAACCCTAACCCCTTACCCTAACCCTAACCCTAACCGTAACACAAACCATATCCCTTACCCAGCCCTAACCTAACCCTAACCCTAACCCTAACCCTAACCCTAACCCTAACCCTAATCCTAACCCTAACCCTAAACCTAACTTGTTCCTAACAGGTTAGGGAAAACTGAAAAGTGTTATTTAACAGAAACAAGTTTCCAAGGAAAGAACGTAAATGAAAAGCACTACTTTGTAAACTGAATCACATGTTTGTCACTCGCTCAATTAGGAATACAGGAAAACCGAAAAGTGCTATCTCGCACTGTACGGCACAGAAACAAGTTTCCATCGAAAGAACAGAAACGCAAAGCACAACTTTGTAAACTAGATCACATACGTGTCGCCCGTTCAATTATTACAACAGGAAAACTGAAGTGATATAACCCTCACCCTAACCCTAACCCAAAGCCCCTAACCCTAACCCTAACCCTAACCCTAACCCCTAACCCTAACCCTAACCCCTAACCCTAACCCTAATCCTAACCCTAACCGTAACCCTAACCATATCCCTTACCCAGCCCTAACCCTAACTCTAACCCTAACCCTAACCCTAACCCTAACCCTACCCCCTAACCCTAACCCTAACCATATCCCTTACCCAGCCCTAACCCTAACTCTAACCCTAACCCTAACCCTAACCCTAACCCTAACTTGTTCCTAAAAAGTTTCCAAGGAAAGAACATAAATGAAAAGCACTACTTTGTAAACTGAATCACATGTGTGTCACTCGCTCAATTAGGAATACAGGAAAACCGAAAAGTGTTATCTCGCACTGTACGGCACAGAAACAATTTTCCATCGAAAGAACAGAAAAGCAAAGCACAACTTTTTAAACGAAATCACATACGTGTCGCCTGTTCAATTATT
>NC_083360.1:48068744-48071244 GCF_030254825.1 Meriones unguiculatus | reverse complement strand
ACCCTAACCCTAACCCTAACCCTAACCCTAACTTGTTCCTAAAAAGTTTCCAAGGAAAGAACATAAATGAAAAGCACTACTTTGTAAACTGAATCACATGTGTGTCACTCGCTCAATTAGGAATACAGGAAAACCGAAAAGTGTTATCTCGCACTGTACGGCACAGAAACAATTTTCCATCGAAAGAACAGAAAAGCAAAGCTCAACTTTTTAAACGAAATCACATACGTGTAGCCTGTTCAATTATTATAACAGGAAAACTGAAAAGTGATATAACGCACTGTACAGCACAGAAACATGTTTCCATCGAAAGAACAGAAACGCAAAGCACAACTTTGTAAACTAATTCACATACATGTCGCCTGTTCAATTATTATAACAGGAAAACTGAAAAGTGATATAACGCACCGTACAGCACAGGAACAAGTTTCCATCGAAAGAACAGAAACGCAAAGCACAACTTTGTAAACTAAATCACATACGTGTCGCCCGTTCAATTATTACAACAGGAAAACTGAAAAGTGATATAACCCTCACCCTAACCCTAACCCAAAGCCCCTAACCCTACCCCTAAACCTAACCCTAACCCTAACCCCTAACCCTAACCCTAACCCCTAACCCTAACCCTAACCCTAACCGTAACCCTAACCATATCCCTTACCCAGCCCTAACACTAACTCTAACCCTAACCCTAACCCTAACCCTAACCCTAACCCTACCCCCTAACCCTAACTGTAACCCTAACCATATCCCTCACCCAGCCCTAACCTAACCCTAACACTAACCCTAACCCTAACCCTAATCCTAACCCTAACCCTAACCCTAACCCTAACCCTAACCCTAACTTGTTTCTAACAGGAACAATTTTCCAAGGAAAGAACGTAAATGAAAAGCACTAATTTGTAAACTGAATCACATGTTTGTCACTTGCTCAATTAGGAATACAGGAAAACCGAAAAGTGTTATCTCCCACTGTACGGCACAGAAACAAGTTTCCATCGAAAGAACAGAAACGCAAAGCACAACTTTGTAAACTAAATCACATACGTGTCGCCCGTTCAATTATTACAACAGGAAAACTGAAAAGTGATATAACCCTCACCCTAACCCTAACCCTAAACCAAAGCCCCTAACCCTAACCCTAACCCTAACCCTAACCCCTAACCCTAACCCTAACCCTAACCCTAACCCCTAACCCTAACCCTAACCCTAACCGTAACACTAACCATATCCCTTACCCAGCCCTAACCTAACCCTAACCCTAACCCTAACCCTAACTTGTTCCTAAAAAGTTTCCAAGGAAAGAACATAAATGAAAAGCACTACTTTGTAAACTGAATCACATGTGTGTCACTCGCTCAATTAGGAATACAGGAAAACCGAAAAGTGTTATCTCGCACTGTACGGCACAGAAACAATTTTCCATCGAAAGAACAGAAACGCAAAGCCCAACTTTGTAAACTAAATCACATACGTGTCGCCCGTTCAATTATTACAACAGGAAAACTGAAAAGTGATATATGACATTATACAGCACAGGAACAAGTTTCAAGTGAAAGAACAAAAAAGAAAATCACTAATTTGTAAACTAAATCACCTGTGTGTCGCTCACTCAATTAGGAATACGGGAAACCTGAAAAGTGTTATCTCGCACTGTACGGCACAGAAAGAAATTTCCATTGAAATAACAGAAACTCAAAGCACAACTTTGTAAACTAATTCACATATGTGTCGCCTGTTCAATTATTATAACAGGAAAACTGAAAAGTGATATAACCCTTACCCTAACCCTAACCCTAACCCAAAGCCCCTAACCCTAACCCTAACCCTACCCCCTAACCCTAACTGTAACCCTAACCATATCCCTTACCCAGCCCTAACCTAACCCTAACACTAACCCTAACCCTAACCCTAATCCTAACCCTAACCCTAACCCTAACCCTAACCCTAACCCTAACTTGTTTCTAACAGGAACAATTTTCCAAGGAAAGAACGTAAATGAAAAGCACTAATTTGTAAACTGAATCACATGTTTGTCACTTGCTCAATTAGGAATACAGGAAAACCGAAAAGTGTTATCTCCCACTGTACGGCACAGAAACAAGTTTCCATCGAAAGAACAGAAACGCAAAGCACAACTTTGTAAACTAAATCACATACGTGTCGCCCGTTCAATTATTACAACAGGAAAACTGAAAAGTGATATAACCCTCACCCTAACCCTAACCCTAAACCAAAGCCCCTAACCCTAACCCTAACCCTAACCCTAACCCCTAACCCTAACCCTAACCCTAACCCTAACCCCTAACCCTAACCCTAACCCTAACCGTAACACTAACCATATCCCTTACCCAGCCCTAACCTAACCCTAACCCTAACCCTAACCCTAACTTGTTCCTAAAAAGTTTCCAAGGAAAGAACATAAATGAAAAGCACTACTTTGTAAACTGAATCACATGTGTGTCACTCGCTCAATTAGGAATACAGGAAAACCGAAAAG
>NC_083360.1:47996244-48061244 GCF_030254825.1 Meriones unguiculatus | reverse complement strand
TGAATCACATGTTTGTCACTCGCTCAATTAGGAATACAGGAAAACCGAAAAGTGTTATCTCGCACTGTACGGCACAGAAACAAGTTTCCATCGAAAGAACAGAAACGCAAAGCACAACTTTGTAAACTAAATCACATACGTGTCGCCCGTTCAATTATTACAACAGGAAAACTGAAAAGTGATATATGACATTGTACAGCACAGGAACAAGTTTCAAATGAAAGAACAAAAAGAAAATCACTAATTTGTAAACTAAATCACCTGTGTGTCGCTCACCAAATTAGGAATAGGGGAAAACTGAAAAGTGTTATCTCACACTGTACGGCACAGAAACAAATTTCCATTGAAATAACAGAAACTCAAAGCACAACTTTGTAAACTAATTCACATATGTGTCGCCTGTTCAATTATTATAACAGGAAAACTGAAAAGTGATATAACCCTCACCCTAACCCTAACACTAACCCAAAGCCCCTAACACTAACCCTAACCCTAACCCTAACCCTAACCCCTAACCCTAACCCTAACCCTAACCCCTATCCCTAACCCTAACCCTAACCCTAACCCTAACCATAACCCTAACCCCTAACACTAACTCTAACCCTAACCCTAACCCTAACCCTAA
This sequence comes from Meriones unguiculatus, assembly GCF_030254825.1. Taxonomy (NCBI): domain Eukaryota; kingdom Metazoa; phylum Chordata; class Mammalia; order Rodentia; family Muridae; genus Meriones; species Meriones unguiculatus. Next base: position 48,060,619 of record NC_083360.1, on the reverse strand, counting down.
CCCTAACCCTAACCCCTAACCCTAACCCTAACCCTAACCGTATCCCTAACCATATCCCTTACCCAGCCCTAACCTAACCCTAACCCTAACACTAACCCTAACCCTAATCCTAACCCTAACCCTAACCCTAACCCTAACTTCTTCCTAACAGGTTAGGGAAAACTGAAAAGTGTTATCTAACAGTAACAAGTTTCCAGGGAAAGAACGTAAATGAAAAGCACTACTTTGTAAACTGAATCACATGTTTGTCACTCGCTCAATTAGGAATACAGGAAAACCGAAAAGTGCTATCTCGCACTGTACGGCACAGAAACAAGTTTCCATCGAAAGAACAGAAACGCAAAGCACAACTTTGTAAACTAAATCACATACGTGTCGCCCGTTCAATTATTACAACAGGAAAACTGAAAAGTGATATAACCCTCACCCTAACCCTAACCCAAAGCCCCTAACCCTAACCCTAACCCTAACCCTAACCCCTAACCCTAACCCTAACCCTAACCGTAACCCTAACCATATCCCTACCCAGCCCTAACCCTAACTCTAACCCTAACCCTAACCCTAACCCTAACCCTAACCCTAACTTGTTCCTAAAAAGTTTCCAAGGAAAGAACATAAATGAAAAGCACTACTTTGTAAACTGAATCACATGTGTGTCACTCGCTCAATTAGGAATACAGGAAAACCGAAAAGTGTTATCTCGCACTGTACGGCACAGAAACAATTTTCCATCGAAAGAACAGAAAAGCAAAGCACAACTTTTTAAACGAAATCACATACGTGTCGCCTGTTCAATTATTATAACAGGAAAACTGAAAAGTGATATAACGCACTGTACAGCACAGAAACATGTTTCCATCGAAAGAACAGAAACGCAAAGCACAACTTTGTAAACTAATTCACATACATGTCGCCTGTTCAATTATTATAACAGGAAAACTGAAAAGTGATATAACGCACCGTACAGCACAGGAACAAGTTTCCATCGAAAGAACAGAAACGCAAAGCACAACTTTGTAAACTAAATCACATACGTGTCGCCCGTTCAATTATTACAACAGGAAAACTGAACAGTGATATAACCCTCACCCTAACCCTAACCCAAAGCCCCTAACCCTACCCCTAAACCTAACCCTAACCCTAACCCCTAACCCTAACCCTAACCCCTAACCCTAACCCAAACCCTAACCGTAACCCTAACCATATCCCTTACCCAGCCCTAACCCTAACTCTAACCCTAACCCTAACCCTAACCCTAACCCTACCCCCTAACCCTAACTGTAACCCTAACCATATCCCTTACCCAGCCCTAACCTAACCCTAACACTAACCCTAACCCTAACCCTAATCCTAACCCTAACCCTAACCCTAACCCTAACCCTAACCCTAACCCTAACTTGTTTCTAACAGGAACAATTTTCCAAGGAAAGAACGTAAATGAAAAGCACTAATTTGTAAACTGAATCACATGTTTGTCACTTGCTCAATTAGGAATACAGGAAAACCGAAAAGTGTTATCTCGCACTGTACGGCACAGAAACAAGTTTCCATCGAAAGAACAGAAACGCAAAGCACAACTTTGTAAACTAAATCACATACGTGTCGCCCGTTCAATTATTACAACAGGAAAACTGAAAAGTGATATAACCCTCACCCTAACCCTAACCCTAAACCAAAGCCCCTAACCCTAACCCTAACCCTAACCCTAACCCCTAACCCTAACCCTAACCCTAACCCTAACCCCTAACCCTAACCCTAACCCTAACCGTAACACTAACCATATCCCTTACCCAGCCCTAACCTAACCCTAACCCTAACCCTAACCCTAACTTGTTCCTAAAAAGTTTCCAAGGAAAGAACATAAATGAAAAGCACTACTTTGTAAACTGAATCACATGTGTGTCACTCGCTCAATTAGGAATACAGGAAAACCGAAAAGTGTTATCTCGCACTGTACGGCACAGAAACAATTTTCCATCGAAAGAACAGAAACGCAAAGCCCAACTTTGTAAACTAAATCACATACGTGTCGCCCGTTCAATTATTACAACAGGAAAACTGAAAAGTGATATATGACATTGTACAGCACAGGAACAAGTTTCAAATGAAAGAACAAAAAAGAAAATCACTAATTTGTAAACTAAATCACCTGTGTGTCGCTCACTCAATTAGGAATACGGGAAACCTGAAAAGTGTTATCTCGCACTGTACGGCACAGAAAGAAATTTCCATTGAAATAACAGAAACTCAAAGCACAACTTTGTAAACTAATTCACATATGTGTCGCCTGTTCAATTATTATAACAGGAAAACTGAAAAGTGATATAACCCTTACCCTAACCCTAACCCTAACCCAAAGCCCCTAACCCTAACCCTAACCCTAACCCTAACCCCTAACCCTAACCCTAACCCTAACCCTAACCCTAACCCCAAATCTAACCCTAACCCTAACCGTAACCCTAAACATATCCCTTACCCAGCCCTAACCTAACCCTAACCCTAACCCTAACTTGTTCCTAACAGGAAGAACGTAAATGAAAAGCACTACTTTGTAAACTGAATCACATGTTTGTCACTCGCTCAATTAGGAATATAGGAAAACCGAAAAGTGTTATCTCGCACTGTACGACACAGAAACAAGTTTCCATCGAAAGAACAGAAACGCAAAGCACAACTTTGTAAACTAAATCACATACATGTCGCCCGTTCAATTATTACAACAGGAAAACTGAAAAGTGATATAACCCTCACCCTAACCCTAACCCTAACCCTAACCCCAAATCTAACCCTAACCCTAACCGTAACCCTAAACATATCCCTTACCCAGCCCTAACCTAACCCTACACCTAACCCTAACTTGTTCCTAAAAGGAACAAGTTTCCAAGGAAAGAACGTAAATGTAAAGCATTACTTTTAAACGTAATCACCTGTGTGTCGCTCACTCAATTAGGAATATGGGAAAACTGAAAAGTGTTATCTCGCACTGTATGGCACAGAAACAAGTTTCCATTGAAATAACAGAAACTCAAAGCACAACTTTGTAAACTAATTCACATATGTGTCGCCTGTTCAATTATTATATCAGGAAAACTGAAAAGTGATATAACCCTAACCCTAACCCTAACCCTAACCCTAAGCCCCTAACCCTAACCCTAACCCCTAACCCTAACCCTAACCCTAACCCTAACCCCTAACCCTAACCCTAACCCTAACCGTAACCCTTACCCAGCCCTAACCTAACCATAACCCTAAACCTAACCCTAACTTGTTCCTAACAGGAACAATTTTCCATGGAAAGAACGTAAATGAAAAGCACTACTTTGTAAACTGAATCACATGTGTGTCACTCGCTCAATTAGGAATACAGGAAAACTGAAAAGTGTTATCACGCACTGTACGGCAGAGAAATAATTTTCCATTGAAAGAACAGAAAAGCAAAGCACAACTTTTTAAACGAATTCACATACGTGTCGCCTGTTCAATTATTATAACAGGAAAACTGAAAAGTGATATAACGCACTGTACAGCACAGAAAAATGTTTCCATCGAAAGAACAGAAACACAAAGCACAACTTTCTAAACTAATTCACATACGTGTCGCCTGTTCAATTATTATAACAGGAAAACTGAAAAGTGATATAACGCACTGTACAGCACAGAAATATGTTTCCATCGAAAGAACAGAAACGCAAAGCACAACTTTGTAAACTAAATCACATACCTGTCGCCCGTTCAATTATTACAACAGGAAAACTGAAAAGTGATATAACCCTCACCCTCACCCTCACCCTAACCCTAACCCTAACCCTAACCCTAACCCTAACCCCAAATCTAACCCTAACCCTAACCGTAACCCTAAACATATCCCTTACCCAGCCCTAACCTAACCCTAACCCTAACCCTAACTTGTTCCTAACAGGAACAAGTTTCCAAGGAAAGAACGTAAATGAAAAGCACTACTTTTAAACGGAATCACCTGTGTGTCGCTCACTCAATTAGGAATACGGGAAAACTGAAAAGTGTTATCTCGCACTGTATGGCACAGAAACAAGTTTCCATTGAAATAACAGAAACTCAAAGCACAACTTTGTAAACTAATTCACATATGTGTCGCCTGTTCAATTATTATAACAGGAAAACTGAAAAGTGATATAACCCTAACCCTAACCCTAACCCTAACCCTAACCCCTAACCCTAACCCTAACCCTAACCGTAACCCTTACCCAGCCCTAACCTAACCATAACCCTAAACCTAACCCTAACTTGTTCCTAACAGGAACAATTTTCCATGGAAAGAACGTAAATGAAAAGCACTACTTTGTAAACTGAATCACATGTGTGTCACTCGCTCAATTAGGAATACAGGAAAACCGAAAAGTGTTATCTCGCACTATACGGCAGAGAAATAATTTTCCATCGAAAGAACAGAAAAGCAAAGCACAACTTTTTAAACGAATTCACATACGTGTCGCCTGTTCAATTATTACAACAGGAAAATTGAAAAGTGATATAACCCTCACCCTAACCCTAACCCAAAGCCCCTAACCCTACCCCTAAACCTAACCCTAACCCTAACCCCTAACCCTAACCCTAACCCCTAACCCTAACCCTAACCCTAACCGTAACCCTAACCATATCCCTTACCCAGCCCTAACCCTAACTCTAACCCTAACCCTAACCCTAACCCTAACCCTACCCCCTAACCCTAACTGTAACCCTAACCATATCCCTTACCCAGCCCTAACCTAACCCTAACACTAACCCTAACCCTAACCCTAATCCTAACCCTAACCCTAACCCTAACCCTAACCCTAACCCTAACCCTAACCCTAACTTGTTTCTAACAGGAACAATTTTCCAAGGAAAGAACGTAAATGAAAAGCACTAATTTGTAAACTGAATCACATGTTTGTCACTTGCTCAATTAGGAATACAGGAAAACCGAAAAGTGTTATCTCGCACTGTACGGCACAGAAACAAGTTTCCATCGAAAGAACAGAAACGCAAAGCACAACTTTGTAAACTAAATCACATACGTGTCGCCCGTTCAATTATTACAACAGGAAAACTGAAAAGTGATATAACCCTCACCCTAACCCTAACCCTAAACCAAAGCCCCTAACCCTAACCCTAACCCTAACCCTAACCCCTAACCCTAACCCTAACCCTAACCCTAACCCCTAACCCTAACCCTAACCCTAACCGTAACACTAACCATATCCCTTACCCAGCCCTAACCTAACCCTAACCCTAACCCTAACCCTAACTTGTTCCTAAAAAGTTTCCAAGGAAAGAACATAAATGAAAAGCACTACTTTGTAAACTGAATCACATGTGTGTCACTCGCTCAATTAGGAATACAGGAAAACCGAAAAGTGTTATCTCGCACTGTACGGCACAGAAACAAGTTTCCATCGAAAGAACAGAAACGCAAAGCACAACTTTGTAAACTAAATCACATACGTGTCGCCCGTTCAATTATTACAACAGGAAAACTGAAAAGTGATATAACCCTCACTCTAACCCTAACCCTAAACCAAAGCCCCTAACCCTAACCCTAACCCTAACCCTAACCCCTAACCCTAACCCTAACCCTAACCCTAACCCCTAACCCTAACCCTAACCCTAACCGTAACACTAACCATATCCCTTACCCAGCCCTAACCTAACCCTAACCCTAACCCTAACCCTAACTTGTTCCTAAAAAGTTTCCAAGGAAAGAACATAAATGAAAAGCACTACTTTGTAAACTGAATCACATGTGTATCACTCGCTCAATTAGGAATACAGGAAAACCGAAAAGTGTTATCTCGCACTGTACGGCACAGAAACAATTTTCCATCGAAAGAACAGAAACGCAAAGCCCAACTTTGTAAACTAAATCACATACGTGTCGCCCGTTCAATTATTACAACAGGAAAACTGAAAAGTGATATATGACATTGTACAGCACAGGAACAAGTTTCAAATGAAAGAAAAAGAAAATCACTAATTTGTAAACTAAATCACCTGTGTGTCGCTCACTCAATTAGGAATACGGGAAACCTGAAAAGTGTTATCTCGCACTGTACGGCACAGAAAGAAATTTCCATTGAAATAACAGAAACTCAAAGCACAACTTTGTAAACTAATTCACATATGTGTCGCCTGTTCAATTATTATAACAGGAAAACTGAAAAGTGATATAACCCTTACCCTAACCCTAACCCTAACCCAAAGCCCCTAACCCTAACCCTAACCCTAACCCTAACCCCTAACCCTAACCCTAACCCTAACCCTAACCCTAACCCCAAATCTAACCCTAACCCTAACCGTAACCCTAAACATATCCCTTACCCAGCCCTAACCTAACCCTAACCCTAACCCTAACTTGTTCCTAACAGGAAGAACGTAAATGAAAAGCACTACTTTGTAAACTGAATCACATGTTTGTCACTCGCTCAATTAGGAATATAGGAAAACCGAAAAGTGTTATCTCGCACTGTACGACACAGAAACAAGTTTCCATCGAAAGAACAGAAACGCAAAGCACAACTTTGTAAACTAAATCACATACATGTCGCCCGTTCAATTATTACAACAGGAAAACTGAAAAGTGATATAACCCTCACCCTAACCCTAACCCTAACCCTAACCCCAAATCTAACCCTAACCCTAACCGTAACCCTAAACATATCCCTTACCCAGCCCTAACCTAACCCTACCCCTAACCCTAACTTGTTCCTAAAAGGAACAAGTTTCCAAGGAAAGAACGTAAATGTAAAGCATTACTTTTAAACGTAATCACCTGTGTGTCGCTCACTCAATTAGGAATATGGGAAAACTGAAAAGTGTTATCTCGCACTGTATGGCACAGAAACAAGTTTCCATTGAAATAACAGAAACTCAAAGCACAACTTTGTAAACTAATTCACATATGTGTCGCCTGTTCAATTATTATATCAGGAAAACTGAAAAGTGATATAACCCTAACCCTAACCCTAACCCTAACCCTAAGCCCCTAACCCTAACCCTAACCCCTAACCCTAACCCTAACCCTAACCCTAACCCCTAACCCTAACCCTAACCCTAACCGTAACCCTTACCCAGCCCTAACCTAACCATAACCCTAAACCTAACCCTAACTTGTTCCTAACAGGAACAATTTTCCATGGAAAGAACGTAAATGAAAAGCACTACTTTGTAAACTGAATCACATGTGTGTCACTCGCTCAATTAGGAATACAGGAAAACTGAAAAGTGTTATCACGCACTGTACGGCAGAGAAATAATTTTCCATTGAAAGAACAGAAAAGCAAAGCACAACTTTTTAAACGAATTCACATACGTGTCGCCTGTTCAATTATTATAACAGGAAAACTGAAAAGTGATATAACGCACTGTACAGCACAGAAAAATGTTTCCATCGAAAGAACAGAAACACAAAGCACAACTTTCTAAACTAATTCACATACGTGTCGCCTGTTCAATTATTATAACAGGAAAACTGAAAAGTGATATAACGCACTGTACAGCACAGAAATATGTTTCCATCGAAAGAACAGAAACGCAAAGCACAACTTTGTAAACTAAATCACATACCTGTCGCCCGTTCAATTATTACAACAGGAAAACTGAAAAGTGATATAACCCTCACCCTCACCCTCACCCTAACCCTAACCCTAACCCTAACCCTAACCCTAACCCCAAATCTAACCCTAACCCTAACCGTAACCCTAAACATATCCCTTACCCAGCCCTAACCTAACCCTAACCCTAACCCTAACTTGTTCCTAACAGGAACAAGTTTCCAAGGAAAGAACGTAAATGAAAAGCACTACTTTTAAACGGAATCACCTGTGTGTCGCTCACTCAATTAGGAATACGGGAAAACTGAAAAGTGTTATCTCGCACTGTATGGCACAGAAACAAGTTTCCATTGAAATAACAGAAACTCAAAGCACAACTTTGTAAACTAATTCACATATGTGTCGCCTGTTCAATTATTATAACAGGAAAACTGAAAAGTGATATAACCCTAACCCTAACCCTAACCCTAACCCTAACCCCTAACCCTAACCCTAACCCTAACCGTAACCCTTACCCAGCCCTAACCTAACCATAACCCTAAACCTAACCCTAACTTGTTCCTAACAGGAACAATTTTCCATGGAAAGAACGTAAATGAAAAGCACTACTTTGTAAACTGAATCACATGTGTGTCACTCGCTCAATTAGGAATACAGGAAAACCGAAAAGTGTTATCTCGCACTATACGGCAGAGAAATAATTTTCCATCGAAAGAACAGAAAAGCAAAGCACAACTTTTTAAACGAATTCACATACGTGTCGCCTGTTCAATTATTACAACAGGAAAATTGAAAAGTGATATAACCCTCACCCTAACCCTAACCCAAAGCCCCTAACCCTACCCCTAAACCTAACCCTAACCCTAACCCCTAACCCTAACCCTAACCCCTAACCCTAACCCTAACCCTAACCGTAACCCTAACCATATCCCTTACCCAGCCCTAACCCTAACTCTAACCCTAACCCTAACCCTAACCCTAACCCTACCCCCTAACCCTAACTGTAACCCTAACCATATCCCTTACCCAGCCCTAACCTAACCCTAACACTAACCCTAACCCTAACCCTAATCCTAACCCTAACCCTAACCCTAACCCTAACCCTAACCCTAACTTGTTTCTAACAGGAACAATTTTCCAAGGAAAGAACGTAAATGAAAAGCACTAATTTGTAAACTGAATCACATGTTTGTCACTTGCTCAATTAGGAATACAGGAAAACCGAAAAGTGTTATCTCGCACTGTACGGCACAGAAACAAGTTTCCATCGAAAGAACAGAAACGCAAAGCACAACTTTGTAAACTAAATCACATACGTGTCGCCCGTTCAATTATTACAACAGGAAAACTGAAAAGTGATATAACCCTCACCCTAACCCTAACCCTAAACCAAAGCCCCTAACCCTAACCCTAACCCTAACCCTAACCCCTAACCCTAACCCTAACCCTAACCCTAACCCCTAACCCTAACCCTAACCCTAACCGTAACACTAACCATATCCCTTACCCAGCCCTAACCTAACCCTAACCCTAACCCTAACCCTAACTTGTTCCTAAAAAGTTTCCAAGGAAAGAACATAAATGAAAAGCACTACTTTGTAAACTGAATCACATGTGTGTCACTCGCTCAATTAGGAATACAGGAAAACCGAAAAGTGTTATCTCGCACTGTACGGCACAGAAACAAGTTTCCATCGAAAGAACAGAAACGCAAAGCACAACTTTGTAAACTAAATCACATACGTGTCGCCCGTTCAATTATTACAACAGGAAAACTGAAAAGTGATATAACCCTCACCCTAACCCTAACCCTAAACCAAAGCCCCTAACCCTAACCCTAACCCTAACCCTAACCCCTAACCCTAACCCTAACCCTAACCCTAACCCCTAACCCTAACCCTAACCCTAACCGTAACACTAACCATATCCCTTACCCAGCCCTAACCTAACCCTAACCCTAACCCTAACCCTAACTTGTTCCTAAAAAGTTTCCAAGGAAAGAACATAAATGAAAAGCACTACTTTGTAAACTGAATCACATGTGTGTCACTCGCTCAATTAGGAATACAGGAAAACCGAAAAGTGTTATCTCGCACTGTACGGCACAGAAACAATTTTCCATCGAAAGAACAGAAACGCAAAGCCCAACTTTGTAAACTAAATCACATACGTGTCGCCCGTTCAATTATTACAACAGGAAAACTGAAAAGTGATATATGACATTGTACAGCACAGGAACAAGTTTCAAATGAAAGAAAAAGAAAATCACTAATTTGTAAACTAAATCACCTGTGTGTCGCTCACTCAATTAGGAATACGGGAAACCTGAAAAGTGTTATCTCGCACTGTACGGCACAGAAAGAAATTTCCATTGAAATAACAGAAACTCAAAGCACAACTTTGTAAACTAATTCACATATGTGTCGCCTGTTCAATTATTATAACAGGAAAACTGAAAAGTGATATAACCCTTACCCTAACCCTAACCCTAACCCAAAGCCCCTAACCCTAACCCTAACCCTAACCCCTAACCCTAACCCTAACCCTAACCCTAACCCTAACCCCAAATCTAACCCTAACCCTAACCGTAACCCTAAACATATCCCTTACCCAGCCCTAACCTAACCCTAACCCTAACCCTAACTTGTTCCTAACAGGAAGAACGTAAATGAAAAGCACTACTTTGTAAACTGAATCACATGTTTGTCACTCGCTCAATTAGGAATATAGGAAAACCGAAAAGTGTTATCTCGCACTGTACGACACAGAAACAAGTTTCCATCGAAAGAACAGAAACGCAAAGCACAACTTTGTAAACTAAATCACATACATGTCGCCCGTTCAATTATTACAACAGGAAAACTGAAAAGTGATATAACCCTCACCCTAACCCTAACCCTAACCCTAACCCCAAATCTAACCCTAACCCTAACCGTAACCCTAAACATATCCCTTACCCAGCCCTAACCTAACCCTACCCCTAACCCTAACTTGTTCCTAAAAGGAACAAGTTTCCAAGGAAAGAAAGTAAATGTAAAGCATTACTTTTAAACGTAATCACCTGTGTGTCGCTCACTCAATTAGGAATATGGGAAAACTGAAAAGTGTTATCTCGCACTGTATGGCACAGAAACAAGTTTCCATTGAAATAACAGAAACTCAAAGCACAACTTTGTAAACTAATTCACATATGTGTCGCCTGTTCAATTATTATATCAGGAAAACTGAAAAGTGATATAACCCTAACCCTAACCCTAACCCTAACCCTAAGCCCCTAACCCTAACCCTAACCCCTAACCCTAACCCTAACCCTAACCGTAACCCTTACCCAGCCCTAACCTAACCATAACCCTAAACCTAACCCTAACTTGTTCCTAACAGGAACAATTTTCCATGGAAAGAAAGTAAATGAAAAGCACTACTTTGTAAACTGAATCACATGTGTGTCACTCGCTCAATTAGGAATACAGGAAAACCGAAAAGTGTTATCTCGCACTGTACGGCACAGAAACAATTTTCCATTGAAAGAACAGAAAAGCAAAGCACAACTTTTTAAACGAATTCACATACGTGTCGCCTGTTCAATTATTATAACAGGAAAACTGAAAAGTGATATAACGCACTGTACAGCACAGAAAAATGTTTCCATCGAAAGAACAGAAACACAAAGCACAACTTTCTAAACTAATTTACATACGTGTCGCCTGTTCAATTATTATAACAGGAAAACTGAAAAGTGATATAACGCACTGTACAGCACAGAAATATGTTTCCATCGAAAGAACAGAAACGCAAAGCACAACTTTTTAAACTAAATCACATACGTGTCGCCTGTTCAATTATTATAACAGGAAAACTGAAAAGTGATATAACGCACTGTACAGCACAGAAAAATGTTTCCATCGAAAGAACAGAAACACAAAGCACAACTTTGTAAACTAATTCACATATGTGTCGCCTGTTCAATTATTATAACAGGAAAACTGAAAAGTGATATAACCCTAACACTAACCCTAAGCCCCTAAACCTAACCCTAACCCTAACCCTAAACTCTGACCCTAACCCTAACCCTAACCCTAACCCCTAACCCTAACCCTAACACTAACCGTAACCCTAACCATATCCCATACCCAGCCCTAACCTAAACCTAACCCTAACCCTAACAGGAAAACTGAAAAGTGTTATCTCGCACTGTATGGCACAGAAGCAAATTTCCAAAGAAAGAACAGAAACGCAAAGCATAACTTTGTAAATTAAATGACATACGTGTCGCCTGTTCAATTATTATAACAGGAAAACTGAAAAGTGATATAACGCACGGTACAGCACAGGAACAAGTTTCCATCGAAAGAACAAAAAAGCAAAGCACAACTTTTTAAACGAATTCACATAAGTGTCGCCTGTTCAATTATTATAACAGGAAAACTGAAAAGTGTTATCTCGCACTGTACGGCACAGAAACAAGTTTCCATCGAAAGAACAGAAAAGCAAAGCACAACTTTGTAAACTAAATCACATACGTGTCGCCCGTTCAATTATTACAACAGGAAAACTGAAAAGTGATATATGACATTGTACAGCACAGGAACAAATTTCAAATGAAAGAACAAAAAAGAAAATCACTAATTTGTAAAGGAAATCACCTGTGTGTCGCTCACTCAATTAGGAATACGGGAAAACTGAAAAGTGTTATCTCGCACTGTACGGCACAGAAACAAGTTTCCATCAAAAGAACAAAAACTCAAAGCACAACTTTGTAAACTAATTCACATATGGGTCGCCTGTTCAATTATTATAACAGGAAAACTGAAAAGTGATATAACCCTCACCCTAACCCTAACCCAAACCCAAAGACCCTAACCCTAACCCTAACCCTAACCCCATCCCTAACCCTTACCCAGCCCTAACCTAACCCTAACCCTAATCCTAACCCTAACCCTAACCCTAACCCTAACTTGTTCCTAACAAAAACAAGTTTCCAAGGAAAGAACGTAAATGAAAAGCACTACTTTGTAAACTGAATCACATGTTTGTCACTCGCTTAATTAGGAATACAGGAAAACCGAAAAGTGCTATCTCGCACTGTACGGCACAGAAAGAAGTTTCCATCGAAAGAACAGAAACGCAAAGCACAACTTTGTAAACTAAATCACATACGTGTCGCCGTTCAATTATTACAACAGGAAAACTGAAAAGTGATATAACCCTCACCCTAACCCTAACCCAAAGCCCCTAACCCTAACCCTAACCCTAACCCTAACCCTAACCCCTAACCCTAACCCTAACCCCTAACCCTAACCCTAACCCTAACCGTAAACCTAACCATATCCCTTACCCAGCCCTAACCCTAACTCTAACCCTAACCCTAACCCTAACCCTAACCCTACCCCCTAACCCTAACCCTAACCCTAACTGTAACCCTAACCATATCCCTTACCCAGCCCTAACCTAACCCTAACACTAACCCTAACCCTAACCCTAATCCTAACCCTAACCCTAACCCTAACCCTAACTTGTTCCTAACAGGAACAATTTTCCAAGGAAAGAACGTAAATGAAAAGCACTACTTTGTAAACTGAATCACATGTTTGTCACTCGCTCAATTAGGAATACAGGAAAACCGAAAAGTGTTATCTCGCACTGTACGGCACAGAAACAAGTTTCCATCGAAAGAACAGAAACGCAAAGCACAACTTTGTAAACTAAATCACATACGTGTCGCCCGTTCAATTATTACAACAGGAAAACTGAAAAGTGATATAACCCTCACCCTAACCCTAATCCTAAACCAAAGCCCCTAACCCTAACCCTAACCCTAACCCTAACCCCTAACCCTAACCCTAACCCTAACCCTAACCCCTAACCCTAAACCTAACCCTAACCGTAACACTAACCATATCCCTTACCCAGCCCTAACCTAACCCTAACCCTAACCCTAACCCTAACTTGTTCCTAAAAAGTTTCCAAGGAAAGAACATAAATGAAAAGCACTACTTTGTAAACTGAATCACATGTGTGTCACTCGCTCAATTAGGAATACAGGAAAACCGAAAAGTGTTATCTCGCACTGTACGGCACAGAAACAATTTTCAATCGAAAGAACAGAAAAGCAAAGCACAACTTTTTAAACGAATTCACATACGTGTCGCCTGTTGAATTATTATAACGGGAAAACTGAAAAGTGATATAACGCACTGTACAGCACAGAAACATGTTTCCATCGAAAGAACAGAAACGCAAAGCACAACTTTGTAAACGAATTCACATACGTGTCGCCTGTTCAATTATTATAACAGGAAAACTGAAAAGTGATATAACGCACGGGCATAGGAACAAGTTTCCATCAAAAGAACAGAAAAGCAAAGCACAACTTTTTAAACGAATTCACATACATGTCGCCTGTTGAATTATTATAACAGGAAAACTGAAAAGTGATATAACGCACTGTACGGCACAGAAACAAGTTTCCATCGAAAGAACAGAAACGCAAAGCACAACTTTGTAAACTAAATCACATACGTGTCGCACGTTCAATTATTACATCAGGAAAACTGAAAAGTGATATATCACACTGTACAGCACAGAAACAAGTTTCCAACCAAAGAACAGAAATCCAAAGCACTACTTTGTAAACTAAATCACATGTGTGTCGCTCGCTCAATTAGGAATACAGGGAAACCGAAAAGTGTTATCTCGCACTGTATGGCACAGAAACAAATTTCCAAAGAAAGAACAGAAACGCAAAGCACAACTTTGTAAATTAAATGACATATGTGTCGCCTGTTCAATTATTATAGCAGGAAAACTGAAAGGTGATATAACGCACTGTACAGCACAGGAACAAGTTTCCATTGAAAGAACAGAAAAGCAAAGCACAACTTTTTAAACGAATTCACATACGTGTCGCCTGTTCAATTATTATAACAGGAAAACTGAAAAGTGATATAACGCACTATACAGCACAGAAACATGTTTCCATCGAAAGAACAGAAACGCAGAGCACAACGTTGTAAACTAATTCACATACGTGTCGCCTGTTCAATTATTGTAACAGGAAAACTGAAAAGTGATATAACGCACGGTACAGCACAGGAACAAGTTTCCATCGAAAGAACAAAAAAGCAAAGCACAACTTTTTAAAAGAATTCACATAAGTGTCGCCTGTTCAATTATTATAACAGGAAAACTGAAAAGTGTTATCTCGCACTGTATGGCACAGAAACAAGTTTCCATCGAAAGAACAGAAACGCAAAGCACAACTTTGTAAACTAAATCACATACGTGTCGCCCGTTCAATTATTACAACAGGAAAACTGAAAAGTGATATATGACATTGTACAGCACAGGAACAAGTTTCAAATGAAAGAACAAAAAAGAAAATCACTAATTTGTAAACTAAATCACATGTGTGTCGCTCGCTCCATTAGGAATACAGGAAAACTGAAAAGTGATATATCTCACTGTACAGCACAAGAACAAGTTTCCAACGAAAGAACAGAAAAGCAAAGCACTACTTTTAAACGGAATCACCTGTGTATCGCTCGCTCAATTAGAAATACGGGAAAACTGAAAAGTGTTATCTCGCACTGTACGGCACAGAAACAAGTTTCCATTGAAAGAACAGAAACTCAAAGCACAACTTTGTAGACTAATTCACATATGTGTCGCCTGTTCAATTATTATAACAGGAAAACTGAAAAGTGATATAACCCTCACCCTAACCCTAACCCTAACCCAAAGCCCCTCACCCTAACCCTAACCCTAACACTAACACTAACCCTAACCCCTAACCCTAACCCTAACCCTAACCCTAACCCTAACCATATCCCTTACCCAGCCCTAACCTAACCCTAACCCTTACCCTAACCCTAACCCTAACCCCTAACCCTAACCCTAACACTAACCGTGACCCTAACCATATCCCTTACCCAGCCCTAACCTAAACCTAACCCTAACCCTAACCCTAACTTGTTCTTAACAGGAATAAGTTTCCAAGGAAAGAACGTAAATGAAAAGCACTACTTTGTAAACTGAATCACATGTTTGTCACTCGCTCAATTAGGAATACAGGAAAACCGAAAAGTGTTATCTCGCACTGTACGGCACAGAAACATGTTTCCATCGAAAGAACAGAAACGCAAAGCACAACTTTGTAAACTAATTCACATACGTGTCGCCTCTTCAATTATTATAACAGGAAAACTGAAAAGTGTTATCTCGCACTGTACTGCACAGAAACAAGTTTCCATTTAAAGAACAGAAACGCAAAGCACAACTTTGTAAACTAAATCACATACGTGTCGCCCGTTCAATTATTACAACAGGAAAACTGAAAAGTGATATATGACATTGTACAGCACAGGAACAAGTTTCAAATAAAAGAACAAAAAAGAAAATCACTAATTTGTAAACTAAATCACATGTGTGTCGCTCGCTCCATTAGGAATACAGGAAAACTGAAAAGTGATATATCTCACTGTACAGCACAAGAACAAGTTTCCAACGAAAGAACAGAAAAGCAAAGCACTTCTTTTAAACGGAATCACCTGTGTATCGCTCGCTCAATTAGAAATACAGGAAAACTGAAAAGTGTTATCTAGCACTGTATGGCACAGAAACAAGTTTCCATTGAAATAACAGAAACTCAAAGCACAACTTTGTAAACTAATTCACATATGTGTCGCCTGTTCAATTATTATAACAGGAAAACTGAAAAGTGATATAACCCTAACCCTAACCCTAACCCTAAGCCCCTATTCCTAACCCTAACCCCTAACCCTAACCCTAACCCTAACCCTAACCCTAACCCCTACCCTAACCCTAACCCTAACCGTAACCCTTACCCAGCCCTAACCTAACCCTAACCCTAACCCTAACCCTAACTTGTTCCTAACAGGAACAAGTTTCCAAGGAAAGAACGTAAATGAAAAGCACTTTGTAAACTGAATCACATGTGTGTCACTCGCTCAATTAGGAATACAGGAAAACTGAAATGTGTTATCTCGCACTGTACGGCACAGAAACAATTTTCAATCGAAAGAACAGAAACGCAAAGCAAAACTTTGTAAACTAAATCACATACGTGTCGCACGTTCAATTATTACAACAGGAAAACTGAAAAGTGATATATCACACTGTACAGCACAGAAACAAGTTTCCAACTGAAGAACAGAAATCCAAAGCACTACTTTGTAAACTAAATCACATGTGTGTCGCTCGCTCAATTAGGTATACAGGGAAACCGAAAAGTGTTATCTCGCACTGTATGGCACAGAAACAAATTTCCAAAGAAAGAACAGAAACGCAAAGCACAACTTTGTAAATTAAATACCATACGTGTCGCCTGTTCAATTATTATAACAGGAAAACTGAAAAGTGATATAACGCACAGTACAGCACAGGAACAAGTTTCCATCGAAAGAACAAAAACGCAAAGCACAACTTTTTAAACGAATTCACATAAGTGTCGCCTGTTCAATTATTATAACAGGAAAACTGAAAAGTGTTATCTCGCACTGTACGGCACAGAAACAAGTTTCCCTCGAAAGAACAGAAACGCAAAGGACAACTTTGTAGACTAATTCACATATGTGTCGCCTGTTCAAATATTATAACAGGAAAACTGAAAAGTGATATAACCCTCACCCTAACCCTAACCCTAACCCAAAGCCCCTCACCCTAACCCTAACCCTAACACTAACACTAACCCTAACCCCTAACCCTAACCCTAACCCTAACCGTAACCCTAACCATATCCCTTACCCAGCCCTAACCTAACCCTAACCCTTACCCTAACCCTAACCCTAACCCCTAACCCTAACCCTAACACTAACCGTGACCCTAACCATATCCCTTACCCAGCCCTAACCTAAACCTAACCCTAACCCTAACCCTAACTTGTTCTTAACAGGAATAAGTTTCCAAGGAAAGAACGTAAATGAAAAGCACTACTTTGTAAACTGAATCACATGTTTGTCACTCGCTCAATTAGGAATACAGGAAAACCGAAAAGTGTTATCTCGCACTGTACGGCACAGAAACATGTTTCCATCGAAAGAACAGAAACGCAAAGCACAACTTTGTAAACTAATTCACATACGTGTCGCCTCTTCAATTATTATAACAGGAAAACTGAAAAGTGTTATCTCGCACTGTACTGCACAGAAACAAGTTTCCATTTAAAGAACAGAAACGCAAAGCACAACTTTGTAAACTAAATCACATACGTGTCGCCCGTTCAATTATTACAACAGGAAAACTGAAAAGTGATATATGACATTGTACAGCACAGGAACAAGTTTCAAATAAAAGAACAAAAAAGAAAATCACTAATTTGTAAACTAAATCACATGTGTGTCGCTCGCTCCATTAGGAATACAGGAAAACTGAAAAGTGATATATCTCACTGTACAGCACAAGAACAAGTTTCCAACGAAAGAACAGAAAAGCAAAGCACTTCTTTTAAACGGAATCACCTGTGTATCGCTCGCTCAATTAGAAATACAGGAAAACTGAAAAGTGTTATCTAGCACTGTATGGCACAGAAACAAGTTTCCATTGAAATAACAGAAACTCAAAGCACAACTTTGTAAACTAATTCACATATGTGTCGCCTGTTCAATTATTATAACAGGAAAACTGAAAAGTGATATAACCCTAACCCTAACCCTAACCCTAAGCCCCTATTCCTAACCCTAACCCCTAACCCTAACCCTAACCCTAACCCTAACCCTAACCCCTACCCTAACCCTAACCCTAACCGTAACCCTTACCCAGCCCTAACCTAACCCTAACCCTAACCCTAACCCTAACTTGTTCCTAACAGGAACAAGTTTCCAAGGAAAGAACGTAAATGAAAAGCACTTTGTAAACTGAATCACATGTGTGTCACTCGCTCAATTAGGAATACAGGAAAACTGAAATGTGTTATCTCGCACTGTACGGCACAGAAACAATTTTCAATCGAAAGAACAGAAACGCAAAGCAAAACTTTGTAAACTAAATCACATACGTGTCGCACGTTCAATTATTACAACAGGAAAACTGAAAAGTGATATATCACACTGTACAGCACAGAAACAAGTTTCCAACTGAAGAACAGAAATCCAAAGCACTACTTTGTAAACTAAATCACATGTGTGTCGCTCGCTCAATTAGGTATACAGGGAAACCGAAAAGTGTTATCTCGCACTGTATGGCACAGAAACAAATTTCCAAAGAAAGAACAGAAACGCAAAGCACAACTTTGTAAATTAAATACCATACGTGTCGCCTGTTCAATTATTATAACAGGAAAACTGAAAAGTGATATAACGCACAGTACAGCACAGGAACAAGTTTCCATCGAAAGAACAAAAACGCAAAGCACAACTTTTTAAACGAATTCACATAAGTGTCGCCTGTTCAATTATTATAACAGGAAAACTGAAAAGTGTTATCTCGCACTGTACGGCACAGAAACAAGTTTCCCTCGAAAGAACAGAAACGCAAAGCACAACTTTGTAAACTAAATCACATACGTGTCGCCCGTTCAATTATTACAACAGGAAAACTGAAAAGTGATATATGACATTGTAAAGCACAGGAACAAGTTTCAAATGAAAGAACAAAAAAGAAAATCACTAATTTGTAAACTAAATCACATGTGTGTCGCTCGCTCCATTAGGAATACAGGAAAACTGAAAAGTGATATATCTCACTGTACGGCACAAGAACAAGTTTCCAACGAAAGAACAGAAAAGCAAAGCACTACTTTTAAACGGAATCACCTGTGTATCGCTCGCTCAATTAGAAATACGGGAAAACTGAAAAGTGTTATCTCGCACTGTACGGCACAGAAACAAGTTTCCATTGAAAGTACAGAAACTCAAAGCACAACTTTGTAGACTAATTCACATATGTGTCGCCTGTTCAATTATTATAACAGGAAAACTGAAAAGTGATATAACCCTCACCCTAACCCTAACCCTAACCCAAAGACCCTCACCCTAACCCTAACCCTAACCCCTAACCCT
Source organism: Meriones unguiculatus (assembly GCF_030254825.1). NCBI lineage: Eukaryota > Metazoa > Chordata > Mammalia > Rodentia > Muridae > Meriones > Meriones unguiculatus. The sequence goes on along the minus strand of NC_083360.1, from coordinate 48,041,037 downwards.
AACCCTAACCCTAACCCCTAACCCTAACCCTAACCCTAACCGTAACCCTAACCATATCCCTTACCCAGCCCTAACCTAAACCTAACCCTAACCCTAACCGTAACCCTAACCCCTAACCCTAAACCTAACACTAACCCTAACCCTAACCCCTAACCCTAACCCTAACCCTAACCCTAACCCCTAACCCTAACCCTAACCCTAACCGTAACCCTAACCATATCCCTTACCCAGCCCTAACCTAAACCTAACCCTAACCCTAACCGTAACCCTAACCCCTAACCCTAAACCTAACACTAACCGTGACCCTAACCATATCCCTTACCCAGCCCTAACCTAAACCTAACCCTAACCCTAACCCTAACCCTAACTTGTTCCTAACAGGAACAAGTTTCCAAGGAAAGAACTTAAATGAAAAGCACTACTTTGTAAACTGAATCACATGTGTGTCACTCTCTCAATTAGGAATACAGGAAAACCGAAAAGTGTTATCTCACACTGTACGGCACAGAAACAAGTTTCCATTGAAAGAACAGAAACACAAAGCACAACTTTGTAAACTAAATCACATACGTGTCGCTCGTTCAAATATTATAACAGGAAAACTGAAAAGTGATATATGACATTGTACAGCACAGGAACAAGTTTCAAATGAAAGAACAAAAAAGAAAATCACTAATTTGTAAACTGAATCACATGTGTGTCACTCGCTCCATTAGGAATACAGGAAAACTGAAAAGTGATATATCTCACTGTACAGCACAAGACAAGTTTCCAACGAAAGAACAGAAAAGCAAAGCACTTCTTTTAAACGGAATCACCTGTGTATTGCTCGCTCAATTAGAAATACGGGAAAACTGAAAAGTGTTATCTCGCACTGTTCGGCACAGAAACAAGTTTCCATTGACAGAACAGAAACTCAAAGCACAACTTTGTAAACTAATTCACATATGTGTCGCCTGTTCAATTATTATAACAGGAAAACTGAAAAGTGATATAACCCTCACCCTAACCCTAACCCTAACCCAAAGCCCCTAACCCTAACCCTAACCCTAACCCTAACCCCTAACCCTAACCCTAACCCTAACCCTAACCCCTAACCCTAACCCTAACCCTAACCGTAACCCTAACCATATGCCTTTCCCAGCCCTAACCTAACCCTAACCCTAACCCTAACCCTAACCCCTAACCCTAACCCTAACCTTAACCGTAACCCTAACCATATCCCTTACCCAGCCCTAACCTAACCTTAACCCTAACCCTAACCCTAACCCTAACCCTAACCCTAACCCTAACCCTAACTTGTTCCTACAAGTTTCCAAGGAAAGAACGTAAAGGAAAAGCACTACTTTGTAAACTGAATCACATGTTTGTCACTCGCCCAATTAGGAATACAGGAAAACCGAAAAGTGTTATCTCTCACTGTATGGCACAGAAACAAGTTTCCATTGAAAGAACAGAAAAGCAAAGCACAACTTTGTAAACTAAATCACATACGTGTCGCCCGTTCAATTATTACAACAGGAAAACTGAAAAGTGATATATGACATTGTACAGCACAGGAACAAGTTTCAAATGAAAGAACAAAAAAGAAAATCACTAATTTGTAAACTAAATCACCTGTGTGCCGCTCACTCAATTAGGAATACGGGAAAACTGAAAAGTGTTATCTCGCACTGTACCGCACAGAAACAAGTTTCCATTGAAATAACAGAAACTCAAAGCACAACTTTGTAAACTAATTCACATATGTGTCGCCTGTTCAATTATTATAACAGGAAAACTGAAAAGTGATATAACCCTCACCCTAACCCTAACCCTAACCCAAAGCCCCTAACCCTAACCCTAACCCTAACCCTAACCCCTAACCCTAACACTAACCCTAACCCTAACCCTAACCCTAACCCTAACCCTAACTTGTTCCTAAAAAGTTTCAAAGGAAAGAACATAAATGAAAAGCACTACTTTGTAAACTGAATCACATGTTTGTCACTCGCTCAATTAGGAATACAGGAAAACCGAAAAGTGTTATCTCGCACTGTACGGCACAGAAACCAGTTTCCATCGAAAGAACAGAAACGCAAAGCACAACTTTTTAAACGAATTCATATACGTGTCGCCTGTTCAATTATTATAACAGGAAAACTGAAAAGTGATATAACGCACTGTACAGCACAGAAACATGTTTCCATCGAAAGAACAGAAACGCAAAGCACAACTTTGTAAACGAATTCACATACGTGTCGCCTGTTCAATTATTATAACAGGAAAACTGAAAAGTGATATAACGCACGGTACAGCACAGGAACAAGTTTCCATCGAAAGAACAGAAAAGCAAAGCACAACTTTTTAAACGAATTCACATACCTGTCGTCTGTTCAATTATTATAACAGGAAAACTGAAAAGTGTTATCTCGCACTGTACTGCACAGAAACAAGTTTCCATCGAAAGAACAGAAACGCAAAGCACAACTTTGTAAACTAAATCACATACGTGTCGCCCGTTCAATTATTACAACAGGAAAACTGAAAAGTGATATATGACATTGTACAGCACAGGAACAAGTTTCAAATGAAAGAACAAAAAAGAAAATCACTAATTTGTAAACTAAATCACCTGTGTGTCGCTCGCTCCATTAGGAATACAGGAAAACTGAAAAGTGATATATCTCACTGTACAGCACAAGAACAAGTTTCCAACGAAAGAACAGAAAAGCAAAGCAATTCTTTTAAACGGAATCACCTGTGTGTCGCTCGCTCAATTAGAAATACGGGAAAACTGAAAAGTGTTATCTAGCACTGTATGGCACAGAAACAAGTTTCCATTGAAATAACAGAAACTCAAAGCACAACTTTGTAAACTAATTCACATATGTGTCGCCTGTTCAATTATTATAACAGGAAAACTGAAAAGTGATATAACCCTAACCCTAACCCTAACCCTAAGCCCCTATTCCTAACCCTAACCCCTAACCCTAACCCTAACCCTAACCCTAACCCTAACCCTAACCCCTAACCCTAACCCCAACCCTAACCGTAATCCTTACCCAGCCCTAACCTAACCCTAACCCTAACCCTAACCCTAACTTGTTCCTAACAGGAACAAGTTTCCAAGGAAAGAACGTAAATGAAAAGCACTTTGTAAACTGAATCACATGTTTGTCACTCGCTCAATTAGGAATACGGGAAAACTGAAAAGTGTTATCTCGCACTGTACGGCACAGAAACAATTTTCCATTGAAAGAACAGAAACGCAAAGCACAACTTTGTAAACTAAATCACATACGTGTCGCACGTTCAATTATTACAACAGGAAAACTGAAAAGTGATATATCACACTGTACAGCACAGAAACAAGTTTCCAACCGAAGAACAGAAATCCAAAGCACTACTTTGTAAACTAAATCACATGTGTGTCGCTCGCTCAATTAGGTATACAGGGAAATCGAAAAGTGTTATCTCGCACTGTATGGCACAGAAACAAATTTCCAAAGAAAGAAAAGAAACGCAAAGCACAACTTTGTAAATTAAATAACATACGTGTCGCCTGTTCAATTATTATAACAGGAAAACTGAAAAGTGATATAACGCACGGTACAGCACAGGAACAAGTTTCCATCGAAAGTACAAAAACGCAAAGCACAACTTTTTAAACGAATTCACATAAGTGTCGCCTGTTCAATTATTATAACAGGAAAACTGAAAAGTGTTATCTCTCACTGTACGGCACAGAAACAAGTTTCCCTCGAAAGAACAGAAACGCAAAGCACAACTTTGTAAACTAAATCACATACGTGTCGCCCGTTCAATTATTACAACAGGAAAACTGAAAAGTGATATATGACATTGTGCAGCACAGGAACAAGTTTCAAATGAAAGAACAAAAAAGAAAATCACTAATTTGTAAACTAAATCACATGTGTGTCGCTCGCTCCATTAGGAATACAGAAAAACTGAAAAGTGATATATCTCACTGTACAGCACAAGAACAAGTTTCCAACGAAAGAACAGAAAAGCAAAGCACTTCTTTTAAACGGAATCACCTGTGTATTGCTCGCTCAATTAGAAATACGGGAAAACTGAAAAGTGTTATCTCGCACTGTACGGCACAGAAACAAGTTTCCATCGATAGAACAGAAACGCAAAGCACAACTTAGTAAACTAATTCACATATGTGTCGCCTGTTCAATTATTATAACAGGAAAACTGAAAAGTGATATAACACTAACACTAACCCTAAGCCCGTAACCCTAACCCTAACTCTAACCCTAACCTCTGACCCTAACCCTAACCCTAACCCTAACCCCTAACCCTAACCCTAACCCTAATCGTAACCCTTACCCAGCCCTAACCTAACCCTAACCCTAACCCTAACCCTAACTTGTTCCTAACAGGAACAAGTTTCCAAGGAAAGAACGTAAATGAAAAGCACTACTTTGTAAACTGAATCACATGTGTGTCACTCGCTCAATTAGGAATACAGGAAAACCGAAAAGTGTTATCTCGCACTGTACGGCACAGAAACAAGTTTCCATCGAAAGAACAGAAACGCAAAGCACAACTTTGTAAACTAAATCACATACGTGTCGCACGTTCAATTATTACAACAGGAATACTGAAAAGTGATATATGACATTGTACAGCACAGGAACAAGTTTCAAATGAAAAACAAAAAAGAAAATCACTAATTTGTAAACTAAATCACCTGTGTGTCGCTCACTCAATTAGGAATACGGGAAAACTGAAAAGTGTTATCTCGCACTGTACGGCACAGAAACAAGTTTCCATTGAAATAACAGAAACTCAAAGCACAACTTTGTAAACTAATTCACATATGTGTCGCCTGTTCAATTATTATAACAGGAAAACTGAAAAGTGATATAACCCTCATCCTAACCCTAACCCTAACCCAAAGCCCCTAACCCTAACCCTAACCCTAACTCCTAACCCTAACCCTAACCATAACCCTAACCCTAACCCTAACCCCTAACCCTAACCCTAACCGTAACCCTAACCATATCCCTTACCTAGCCCTAACCTAACCCTAACCCTAACCCTAACCCTAACCCTAACCCTAACCCTAACTTGTTCCTAAAAAGTTTCCAAGGAAAGAACATAAATGAAAAGCACCACTTTGTAAACTGAATCACATGTGTGTCACTCACTCAATTAGGAATACAGGAAAACCGAAAAGTGTTATCTCCCACTGTACGGCACAGAAACAATTTTCCATCGAAAGAACAGAAAAGCAAAGCACAACTTTTTAAACGAATTCACATACGTGTCGCCTGTTCAATTATTATAACAGGAAAACTGAAAAGTGATATAACGCACTGTACAGCACAGAAACATGTTTCCATCGAAAGAACAGAAACCCAAAGCACAACTTTGTAAACTAATTCACATACGTGTCGCCTGTTCAATTATTATAACAGGAAAACTGAAAAGTGATATAACGCACGGTACAGCACAGGAACAAGTTTCCATCGAAAGAACAGAAAAGCAAAGCACAACTTTTTAAACGAATTCACATACCTGTCGCCTGTTCAATTATTATAACAGAAAAACTGAAAAGTGTTATCTCGCACTGTACTGCACAGAAACAAGTTTCCATCGAAAGAACAGAAACGCAAAGCACAACTTTGTAAACTAAATCACATACGTGTCGCCCGTTCAATTATTACAACAGGAAAACTGAAAAGTGATATATGACATTGTACAGCACAGGAACAAGTTTCAAATGAAAGAACAAAAAAGAAAATCACTAATTTGTAAACTAAATCACCTGTGTGTCGCTCACTCAATTAGGAATACGGAAAAACTGAAAAGTGTTATCTCACACTGTACGGCACAGAAACAAATTTCCATTGAAATAACAGAAACTCAAAGCACAACTTTGTAAACTAATTCATATATGTGTCGCCTGTTCAATTATTATAACAGGAAAACTGAAAAGTGATATAACCCTCACCCTAACCCTAACCCTAACCCAAAGCCCCTAACCCTAACCCTAACCCAAACCCTAACCCTAACCCTAACCCCTAACCCTAACCCTAACCCTAACCCTAACCCCTAACCCTAACCCTAACCCTAACCGTAACCCTAACCATATCCCTTACCCAGCCCTAACCTAACCCTAACCCTAACCCTAACCCTAAGTTGTTCCTAACAGGAATAAGTTTCCAAGGAAAGAACGTAAATGAAAAGCACTACTTTGTAAACTGAATCACATGTTTGTCACTCGCTCAATTAGGAATACAGGAAAACCGAAAAGTGTTATCTCGCACTGTACGGCACAGAAACAAGTTTCCATCGAAAGAACAGAATCGCAAAGCACAACTTTGTAAACTAAATCACATACGTGTCGCACGTTCAATTATTACAACAGGAATACTGAAAAGTGATATATGACATTGTACAGCACAGGAACAAGTTTCAAATGAAAAACAAAAAAGAAAATCACTAATTTGTAAACTAAATCACCTGTGTGTCGCTCACTCAATTAGGAATACGGGAAAACTGAAAAGTGTTATCTCGCACTGTACGGCACAGAAACAAGTTTCCATTGAAATAACAGAAACTCAAAGCACAACTTTGTAAACTAATTCACATATGTGTCGCCTGTTCAATTATTATAACAGGAAAACTGAAAAGTGATATAACCCTCATCCTAACCCTAACCCTAACCCAAAGCCCCTGACCCTAACCCTAACCCTAACCCCTAACCCTAACCCTAACCGTAACCCTAACCCCTAACCCTAACCCTAACCGTAACCCTAACCATATCCCTTACCTAGCCCTAACCTAACCGTAACCCTAACCCTAACCCTAACCCTAACCCTAACCCTAACTTGTTCCTAAAAAGTTTCCAAGGAAAGAACATAAATGAAAAGCACCACTTTGTAAACTGAATCACATGTGTGTCACTCGCTCAATTAGGAATACAGGAAAACCGAAAAGTGTTATCTCGCACTGTACGGCACAGAAACAATTTTCCATCGAAAGAACAGAAAAGCAAAGCACAACTTTTTAAACGAATTCACATACGTGTCCCCTGTTCAATTATTATAACAGGAAAACTGAAAAGTGATATAACGCACTGTACAGCACAGAAACATGTTTCCATCGAAAGAACAGAAACGCAAAGCACAACTTGGTAAACTAATTCACATACGTGACGCCTGTTCAATTATTATAACAGGAAAACTGAAAAGTGATATAACTCACGGTACAGCACAGGAACAAGTTTCCATCGAAAGAACAGAAAAGCAAAGCACAACTTTTTAAACGAATTCACATACCTGTCGCCTGTTCAATTATTATAACAGGAAAACTGAAAAGTGTTATCTCGCACTGTACTGCACAGAAACAAGTTTCCATCGAAAGAACAGAAACGCAAAGCACAACTTTGTAAACTAAATCACATACGTGTCGCCCGTTCAATTATTACAACAGGAAAACTGAAAAGTGATATAACCCTCACCCTAACCCTAACCCTAACCCAAAGCCCCTAACCCTAACCCTAACCCTAACCCTAACCCTAACCCTAACCCCTAACCCTAACCCTAACCCTAACCCTAACCCTAACCCCTAACCCTAACCCTAACCGTAACCCTAACCATATCCCTTACCCAGCCCTAACCTAACCCTAACCCTAACCCTAACCCTAACCCTAACCCTAACTTGTTCCTAACAGGAACAAGTTTCCAAGGAAAGAACGTAAATGAAAAGCACTACTTTGTAAACTGAATCACATGTTTGTCACTCGCTCAATTAGGAATACAGGAAAACCGAAAAGTGTTATCTCGCACTGTACGGCACAGAAACAAGTTTCCATCGAAAAAACAGAATCGCAAAGCACAACTTTGTAAACTAAATCACATACGTGTCGCCCGTTCAATTATTACAACAGGAAAACTGAAAAGTGATATATGACATTGTACAGCACAGGAACAAGTTTCAAATGAAAGAACAAAAAAGAAAATCACTAATTTGTAAACTAAATCACATGTGTGTCGCTCGCTCCATTAGGAATACAGAAAAACTGAAAAGTGATATATCTCACTGTACAGCACAAGAACAATTTTCCAACGAAATAACAGAAAAGCAAAGCACTTCTTTTAAACGGAATCACCTGTGTATTGCTCGCTCAATTAGAAATACGGGAAAACTGAAAAGTGTTATCTCGCACTGTACGGCACAGAAACATGTTTCCATCGATAGAACAGAAACGCAAAGCACAACTTAGTAAACTAATTCACATATGTGTCGCCTGTTCAATTATTATAACAGGAAAACTGAAAAGTGATATAACACTAACACTAACCTTAAGCCCCTAACCCTAACCCTAACCCTAACCCTAACCTCTGACCCTAACCCTAACCCTAACCCTAACCCCTAACCCTAACCCTAACCCTAATCGTAACCCTTACCCAGCCCTAACCTAACCCTAACCCTAACCCTAACCCTAACTTGTTCCTAACAGGAACAAGTTTCCAAGGAAAGAACGTAAATGAAAAGCACTACTTTGTAAACTGAATCACATGTGTGTCACTCGCTCAATTAGGAATACAGGAAAACCGAAAAGTGTTATCTCGCACTGTACGGCACAGAAACAAGTTTCCATCGAAAGAACAGAAACGCAAAGCACAACTTTGTAAACTAAATCACATACGTGTCGCACGTTCAATTATTACAACAGGAATACTGAAAAGTGATATATGACATTGTACAGCACAGGAACAAGTTTCAAATGAAAAACAAAAAAGAAAATCACTAATTTGTAAACTAAATCACCTGTGTGTCGCTCACTCAATTAGGAATACGGGAAAACTGAAAAGTGTTATCTCGCACTGTACGGCACAGAAACAAGTTTCCATTGAAATAACAGAAACTCAAAGCACAACTTTGTAAACTAATTCACATATGTGTCGCCTGTTCAATTATTATAACAGGAAAACTGAAAAGTGATATAACCCTCATCCTAACCCTAACCCTAACCCAAAGCCCCTAACCCTAACCCTAACCCTAACCCCTAACCCTAACCCTAACCCTAACCCTAACCCCTAACCCTAACCCTAACCGTAACCCTAACCATATCCCTTACCTAGCCCTAACCTAACCGTAACGCTAACCCTAACCCTAACCCTAACCCTAACCCTAATCCTAACTTGTTCTAAAAAAGTTTCCAAGGAAAGAACATAAATGAAAAGCACCACTTTGTAAACTGAATCACATGTGTGTCACTCGCTCAATTAGGAATACAGGAAAACCGAAAAGTGTTATCTCGCACTGTACGGCACAGAAACAATTTTCCATCGAAAGAACAGAAAAGCAAAGCACAACTTTTTAAACTAATTCACATACGTGTCGCCTGTTCAATTATTATAACAGGAAAACTGAAAAGTGATATAACGCACTGTACAGCACAGAAACATGTTTCCATCGAAAGAACAGAAACGCAAAGCACAACTTTGTAAACTAATTCACATACGTGTCGCCTGTTCAATTATTATAACAGGAAAACTGAAAAGTGATATAACGCACGGTACAGCACAGGAACAAGTTTCCATCGAAAGAACAGAAAAGCAAAGCACAACTTTTTAAACGAATTCACATACCTGTCGCCTGTTCAATTATTATAACAGGAAAACTGAAAAGTGTTATCTCGCACTGTACTGCACAGAAACAAGTTTCCATCGAAAGAACAGAAACGTAAAGCACAACTTTGTAAACTAAATCACATACGTGTCGCCCGTTCAATTATTACAACAGGAAAACTGAAAAGTGATATATGACATTGTACAGCACAGGAACAAGTTTCAAATGAAAGAACAAAAAAGAAAATCACTAATTTGTAAACTAAATCACCTGTGTGTCGCTCACTCAATTAGGAATACGGAAAAACTGAAAAGTGTTATCTCACACTGTACGGCACAGAAACAAATTTCCATTGAAATAACAGAAACTCAAAGCACAACTTTGTAAACTAATTCATATATGTGTCGCCTGTTCAATTATTATAACAGGAAAACTGAAAAGTGATATAACCCTCACCCTAACCCTAACCCTAACCCAAAGCCCCTAACCCTAACCCTAACCCTAACCCTAACCCTAACCCTAACCCCTAACCCTAACCCTAACCCTAACCCTAACCCTAACCCTAACCCCTAACCCTAACCCTAACCCTAACCGTAACCCTAACCATATCCCTTACCCAGCCCTAACCTAACCCTAACCCTAACCCTAACCCTAACCCTAACTTGTTCCTAACAGGAACAAGTTTCCAAGGAAAGAACGTAAATGAAAAGCACTACTTTGTAAACTGAATCACATGTTTGTCACTCGCTCAATTAGGAATATAGGAAAACCGAAAAGTGTTATCTCGCACTGTACGGCACAGAAACAAGTTTCCATCGAAAGAACAGAATCGCAAAGCACAACTTTGTAAACTAAATCACATACGTGTCGCACGTTCAATTATTACAACAGGAATACTGAAAAGTGATATATGACATTGTACAGCACAGGAACAAGTTTCAAATGAAAAACAAAAAAGAAAATCACTAATTTGTAAACTAAATCACCTGTGTGTCGCTCACTCAATTAGGAATACGGGAAAACTGAAAAGTGTTATCTCGCACTGTACGGCACAGAAACAAGTTTCCATTGAAATAACAGAAACTCAAAGCACAACTTTGTAAACTAATTCACATATGTGTCGCCTGTTCAATTATTATAACAGGAAAACTGAAAAGTGATATAACCCTCATCCTAACCCTAACCCTAACCCAAAGCCCCTGACCCTAACCCTAACCCTAACCCCTAACCCTAACCCTAACCCTAACCCTAACCCTAACCCCTAACCCTAACCCTAACCGTAACCCTAACCATATCCCTTACCTAGCCCTAACCTAACCGTAACCCTAACCCTAACCCTAACCCTAACCCTAACTTGTTCCTAAAAAGTTTCCAAGGAAAGAACATAAATGAAAAGCACCACTTTGTAAACTGAATCACATGTGTGTCACTCGCTCAATTAGGAATACAGGAAAACCGAAAAGTGTTACCTCGCACTGTACGGCACAGAAACAATTTTCCATCGAAAGAACAGAAAAGCAAAGCACAACTTTTTAAACGAATTCACATACGTGTCGCCTGTTCAATTATTATAACAGGAAAACTGAAAAGTGATATAACGCACTGTACAGCACAGAAACATGTTTCCATCGAAAGAACAGAAACGCAAAGCACAACTTTGTAAACTAATTCACATACGTGTCGCCTGTTCAATTATTATAACAGGAAAACTGAAAAGTGATATAACGCACGGTACAGCACAGGAACAAGTTTCCATCGAAAGAACAGAAAAGCAAAGCACAACTTTTTAAACGAATTCACATACCTGTCGCCTGTTCAATTATTATAACAGGAAAACTGAAAAGTGTTATCTCGCACTGTACTGCACAGAAACAAGTTTCCATCGAAAGAACAGAAACGTAAAGCACAACTTTGTAAACTAAATCACATACGTGTCGCCCGTTCAATTATTACAACAGGAAAACTGAAAAGTGATATATGACATTGTACAGCACAGGAACAAGTTTCAAATGAAAGAACAAAAAAGAAAATCACTAATTTGTAAACTAAATCACCTGTGTGTCGCTCACTCAATTAGGAATATGGGAAAACTGAAAAGTGTTATCTCACACTGTACGGCACAGAAACAAATTTCCATTGAAATAACAGAAACTCAAAGCACAACTTTGTAAACTAATTCATATATGTGTCGCCTGTTCAATTATTATAACAGGAAAACTGAAAAGTGATATAACCCTCACCCTAACCCTAACCCTAACCCAAAGCCCCTAACCCTAACCCTAACCCTAACCCTAACCCTAACCCTAACCCTAACCCCTAACCCTAACCCTAACCGTAACCCTAACCCTAACCCTAACCCCTAACCCTAACCCTAACCCTAACCGTAACCCTAACCATATCCCTTACCCAGCCCTAACCTAACCCTAACCCTAACCCTAACCCTAACCCTAACCCTAACCCTAACCCTAACTAGTTCCTAACAGGAACAAGTTTCCAAGGAAAGAACGTAAATGAAAAGCACTACTTTGTAAACTGAATCACATGTTTGTCACTCGCTCAATTAGGAATATAGGAAAACCGAAAAGTGTTATCTCGCACTGTACGGCACAGAAACAAGTTTCCATCGAAAGAACAGAATCGCAAAGCACAACTTTGTAAACTAAATCACATACGTGTCGCACGTTCAATTATTACAACAGGAATACTGAAAAGTGATATATGACATTGTACAGCACAGGAACAAGTTTCAAATGAAAAACAAAAAAGAAAATCACTAATTTGTAAACTAAATCACCTGTGTGTCGCTCACTCAATTAGGAATACGGGAAAACTGAAAAGTGTTATCTCGCACTGTACGGCACAGAAACAAGTTTCCATTGAAATAACAGAAACTCAAAGCACAACTTTGTAAACTAATTCACATATGTGTCGCCTGTTCAATTATTATAACAGGAAAACTGAAAAGTGATATAACCCTCATCCTAACCCTAACCCTAACCCAAAGCCCCTAACCCTAACCCTAACCCTAACTCCTAACCCTAACCCTAACCATAACCCTAACCCTAACCCCTAACCCTAACCCTAACCGTAACCCTAACCATATCCCTTACCTAGCCCTAACCTAACCGTAACCCTAACCCTAACCCTAACCCTAACCCTAACCCTAACCCTAACTTGTTCCTAAAAAGTTTCCAAGGAAAGAACATAAATGAAAAGCACCACTTTGTAAACTGAATCACATGTGTGTCACTCACTCAATTAGGAATACAGGAAAACCGAAAAGTGTTATCTCGCACTGTACGGCACAGAAACAATTTTCCATCGAAAGAACAGAAAAGCAAAGCACAACTTTTTAAACGAATTCACATACGTTTCGCCTGTTCAATTATTATAACAGGAAAACTGAAAAGTGATATAACGCACTGTACAGCACAGAAACATGTTTCCATCGAAAGAACAGAAACCCAAAGCACAACTTTGTAAACTAATTCACATACGTGTCGCCTGTTCATTTATTATAACAGGAAAACTGAAAAGTGATATAACGCACGGTACAGCACAGGAACAAGTTTCCATCGAAAGAACAGAAAAGCAAACACAACTTTTTAAACGAATTCACATACCTGTCGCCTGTTCAATTATTATAACAGGAAAACTGAAAAGTGTTATCTCGCACTGTACTGCACAGAAACAAGTTTCCATCGAAAGAACAGAAACGCAAAGCACAACTTTGTAAACTAAATCACATACGTGTCGCCCGTTCAATTATTACAACAGGAAAACTGAAAAGTGATATATGACATTGTACAGCACAGGAACAAGTTTCAAATGAAAGAACAAAAAAGAAAATCACTAATTTGTAAACTAAATCACCTGTGTGTCGCTCACTCAATTAGGAATACGGAAAAACTGAAAAGTGTTATCTCACACTGTACGGCACAGAAACAAATTTCCATTGAAATAACAGAAACTCAAAGCACAACTTTGTAAACTAATTCATATATGTGTCGCCTGTTCAATTATTATAACAGGAAAACTGAAAAGTGATATAACCCTCACCCTAACCCTAACCCTAACCCAAAGCCCCTAACCCTAACCCTAACCCAAACCCTAACCCTAACCCTAACCCCTAACCCTAACCCTAACCCTAACCCTAACCCCTAACCCTAACCCTAACCCTAACCGTAACCCTAACCATATCCCTTACCCAGCCCTAACCTAACCCTAACCCTAACCCTAACCCTAAGTTGTTCCTAACAGGAATAAGTTTCCAAGGAAAGAACGTAAATGAAAAGCACTACTTTGTAAACTGAATCACATGTTTGTCACTCGCTCAATTAGGAATACAGGAAAACCGAAAAGTGTTATCTCGCACTGTACGGCACAGAAACAAGTTTCCATCGAAAGAACAGAATCGCAAAGCACAACTTTGTAAACTAAATCACATACGTGTCGCACGTTCAATTATTACAACAGGAATACTGAAAAGTGATATATGACATTGTACAGCACAGGAACAAGTTTCAAATGAAAAACAAAAAAGAAAATCACTAATTTGTAAACTAAATCACCTGTGTGTCGCTCACTCAATTAGGAATACGGGAAAACTGAAAAGTGTTATCTCGCACTGTACGGCACAGAAACAAGTTTCCATTGAAATAACAGAAACTCAAAGCACAACTTTGTAAACTAATTCACATATGTGTCGCCTGTTCAATTATTATAACAGGAAAACTGAAAAGTGATATAACCCTCATCCTAACCCTAACCCTAACCCAAAGCCCCTGACCCTAACCCTAACCCTAACCCCTAACCCTAACCCTAACCCTAACCCTAACCCTAACCCCTAACCCTAACCCTAACCGTAACCCTAACCATATCCCTTACCTAGCCCTAACCTAACCGTAACCCTAACCCTAACCCTAACCCTAACCCTAACTTGTTCCTAAAAAGTTTCCAAGGAAAGAACATAAATGAAAAGCACCACTTTGTAAACTGAATCACATGTGTGTCACTCGCTCAATTAGGAATACAGGAAAACCGAAAAGTGTTATCTCGCACTGTACGGCACAGAAACAATTTTCCATCGAAAGAACAGAAAAGCAAAGCACAACTTTTTAAACGAATTCACATACGTGTCCCCTGTTCAATTATTATAACAGGAAAACTGAAAAGTGATATAACGCACTGTACAGCACAGAAACATGTTTCCATCGAAAGAACAGAAACGCAAAGCACAACTTTGTAAACTAATTCACATACGTGTCGCCTGTTCAATTATTATAACAGGAAAACTGAAAAGTGATATAACGCACGGTACAGCACAGGAACAAGTTTCCATCGAAAGAACAGAAAAGCAAAGCACAACTTTTTAAACGAATTCACATACCTGTCGCCTGTTCAATTATTATAACAGGAAAACTGAAAAGAGTTATCTCGCACTGTACTGCACAGAAACAAGTTTCCATCGAAAGAACAGAAACGCAAAGCACAACTTTGTAAACTAAATCACATACGTGTCGCCCGTTCAATTATTACAACAGGAAAACTGAAAAGTGATATATGACATTGTACAGCACAGGAACAAGTTTCAAATGAAAGAACAAAAAAGAAAATCACTAATTTGTAAACTAAATCACCTGTGTGTCGCTCACTCAATTAGGAATACGGAAAAACTGAAAAGTGTTATCTCACACTGTACAGCACAGAAACAAATTTCCATTGAAATAACAGAAACTCAAAGCACAACTTTGTAAACTAATTCATATATGTGTCGCCTGTTCAATTATTATAACAGGAAAACTGAAAAGTGATATAACCCTCACCCTAACCCTAACCCTAACCCAAAGCCCCTAACCCTAACCCTAACCCTAACCCTAACCATAACCCTAACCCTAACCCTAACCCTAACCCCTAACCCTAACCCTAACCCTAACCCTAACCCCTAACCCTAACCCTAACCGTAACCCTAACCATATCCCTTACCCAGCCCTAACCTAACCCTAACCCTAACCCTAACCCTAACCCTAACCCTAACCCTAACTTGTTCCTAACAGGAACAAGTTTCCAAGGAAAGAACGTAAATGAAAAGCACTACGTTGTAAACTGAATCACATGTTTGTCACTCGCTCAATTAGGAATACAGGAAAACCGAAAAGTGTTATCTCGCACTGTACGGCACAGAAACAAGTTTCCATCGAAAGAACAGAATCACAAAGCACAACTTTGTAAATAAATCACATACGTGTCGCACGTTCAATTATTACAACAGGAATACTGAAAAGTGATATATGACATTGTACAGCACAGGAACAAGTTTCAAATGAAAAACAAAAAAGAAAATCACTAATTTGTAAACTAAATCACCTGTGTGTCGCTCACTCAATTAGGAATACGGGAATACTGAAAAGTGTTATCTCGCAGTGTACGGCACAGAAACAAGTTTCCATTGAAATAACAGAAACTCAAAGCACAACTTTGTAAACTAATTCACATATGTGTCGCCTGTTCAATTATTATAACAGGAAAACTGAAAAGTGATATAACCCTCATCCTAACCCTAACCCTAACCCAAAGCCCCTAACCCTAACCCTAACCCTAACCCCTAACCCTAACCCTAACCCTAACCCTAACCCCTAACCCTAACCCTAACCCTAACCGTAACCCTAACCATATCCCTTACCTAGCCCTAACCTAACCGTAACCCTAACCCTAACCCTAACCCTAACCCTAACTTGTTCCTAAAAAGTTTCCAAGGAAAGAACATAAATGAAAAGCACCACTTTGTAAACTAAATCACATGTGTGTCACTCGCTCATTTAGGAATACAGGAAAACCGAAAAGTGTTATCTCGCACTGTACGGCACAGAAACAATTTTCCATCGAAAGAACAGAAAAGCAAAGCACAACTTTTTAAACGAATTCACATACGTGTCGCCTGTTCAATTATTATAACAGGAAAACTGAAAAGTGATATAACGCACTGTACAGCACAGAAACATGTTTCCATCGAAAGAACAGAAACGCAAAGCACAACTTTGTAAACTAAATCACATACGTGTCGCCCGTTCAATTATTACAACAGGAAAACTGAAAAGTGATATATGACATTGTACAGCACAGGAACAAGTTTCAAATGAAAGAACAAAAAAGAAAATCACTAATTTGTAAACTAAATCACCTGTGTGTCGCTCACTCAATTAGGAATACGGAAAAACTGAAAAGTGTTATCTCACACTGTACGGCACAGAAACAAATTTCCATTGAAATAACAGAAACTCAAAGCACAACTTTGTAAACTAATTCATATATGTGTCGCCTGTTCAATTATTATAACAGGAAAACTGAAAAGTGATATAACCCTCACCCTAACCCTAACCCTAACCCAAAGCCCCTAACCCTAACCCTAACCCAAACCCTAACCCTAACCCTAACCCCTAACCCTAACCCTAACCCTAACCCTAACCCCTAACCCTAACCCTAACCCTAACCGTAACCCTAACCATATCCCTTACCCAGCCCTACCTAACCCTAACCCTAACCCTAACCCTAACCCTAACCCTAACCCTAACCCTAACCCTAACTTGTTCCTAACAGGAACAAGTTTCCAAGGAAAGAACGTAAATGAAAAGCACTACTTTGTAAACTGAATCACATGTTTGTCACTCGCTCAATTAGGAATACAGGAAAACCGAAAAGTGTTATCTCGCACTGTACGGCACAGAAACAAGTTTCCATCGAAAGAACAGAATCGCAAAGCACAACTTTGTAAACTAAATCACATACGTGTCGCACGTTCAATTATTACAACAGGAATACTGAAAAGTGATATATGACATTGTACAGCACAGGAACAAGTTTCAAATGAAAAACAAAAAAGAAAATCACTAATTTGTAAACTAAATCACCTGTGTGTCGCTCACTCAATTAGGAATACGGGAAAACTGAAAAGTGTTATCTCGCACTGTACGGCACAGAAACAAGTTTCCATTGAAATAACAGAAACTCAAAGCACAACTTTGTAAACTAATTCACATATGTGTCGCCTGTTCAATTATTATAACAGGAAAACTGAAAAGTGATATAACCCTCATCCTAACCCTAACCCTAACCCAAAGCCCCTGACCCTAACCCTAACCCTAACCCCTAACCCTAACCCTAACCCTAACCCTTACCCTAACCCTAACCCCTAACCCTAACCCTAACCGTAACCCTAACCATATCCCTTACCTAGCCCTAACCTAACCGTAACCCTAACCCTAACCCTAACCCTAACCCTAACCCTAACCCTAACCCTAACTTGTTCCTAAAAAGTTTCCAAGGAAAGAACATAAATGAAAAGCACCACTTTGTAAACTGAATCACATGTGTGTCACTCGCTCAATTAGGAATACAGGAAAACCGAAAAGTGTTATCTCGCACTGTACGGCACAGAAACAATTTTCCATCGAAAGAACAGAAAAGCAAAGCACAACTTTTTAAACGAATTCACATACGTGTCCCCTGTTCAATTATTATAACAGGAAAACTGAAAAGTGATATAACGCACTGTACAGCACAGAAACATGTTTCCATCGAAAGAACAGAAACGCAAAGCACAACTTTGTAAACTAATTCACATACGTGTCGCCTGTTCAATTATTATAACAGGAAAACTGAAAAGTGATATAACGCACGGTACAGCACAGGAACAAGTTTCCATCGAAAGAACAGAAAAGCAAAGCACAACTTTTTAAACGAATTCACATACCTGTCGCCTGTTCAATTATTATAACAGGAAAACTGAAAAGTGTTATCTCGCACTGTACGGCACAGAAACAAGTTTCCATTGAAATAACAGAAACTCAAAGCACAACTTTGTAAACTAATTCACATATGTGTCGCCTGTTCAATTATTATAACAGGAAAACTGAAAAGTGATATAACCCTCATCCTAACCCTAACCCTAACCCAAAGCCCCTAACCCTAACCCTAACCCTAACTCCTAACCCTAACCCTAACCATAACCCTAACCCTAACCCTAACCCCTAACCCTAACCCTAACCGTAACCCTAATCATATCCCTTACCTAGCCCTAACCTAACCGTAACCCTAACCCTAACCCTAACCCTAACCCTAACCCTAACCCTAACCCTAACTTGTTCCTAAAAAGTTTCCAAGGAAAGAACATAAATGAAAAGCACCACTTTGTAAACTGAATCACATGTGTGTCACTCACTCAATTAGGAATACAGGAAAACCGAAAAGTGTTATCTCGCACTGTACGGCACAGAAACAATTTTCCATCGAAAGAACAGAAAAGCAAAGCACAACTTTTTAAACGAATTCACATACGTGTCGCCTGTTCAATTATTATAACAGGAAAACTGAAAAGTGATATAACGCACTGTACAGCACAGAAACATGTTTCCATCGAAAGAACAGAAACCCAAAGCACAACTTTGTAAACTAATTCACATACGTGTCGCCTGTTCAATTATTATAACAGGAAAACTGAAAAGTGATATAACGCACGGTACAGCACAGGAACAAGTTTCCATCGAAAGAACAGAAAAGCAAACACAACTTTTTAAACGAATTCACATACCTGTCGCCTGTTCAATTATTATAACAGGAAAACTGAAAAGTGTTATCTCGCACTGTACTGCACAGAAACAAGTTTCCATCGAAAGAACAGAAACGCAAAGCACAACTTTGTAAACTAAATCACATACGTGTCGCCCGTTCAATTATTACAACAGGAAAACTGAAAAGTGATATATGACATTGTACAGCACAGGAACAAGTTTCAAATGAAAGAACAAAAAAGAAAATCACTAATTTGTAAACTAAATCACCTGTGTGTCGCTCACTCAATTAGGAATACGGAAAAACTGAAAAGTGTTATCTCACACTGTACGGCACAGAAACAAATTTCCATTGAAATAACAGAAACTCAAAGCACAACTTTGTAAACTAATTCATATATGTGTCGCCTGTTCAATTATTATAACAGGAAAACTGAAAAGTGATATAACCCTCACCCTAACCCTAACCCTAACCCAAAGCCCCTAACCCTAACCCTAACCCAAACCCTAACCCTAACCCTAACCCCTAACCCTAACCCTAACCCTAACCCTAACCCCTAACCCTAACCCTAACCCTAACCGTAACCCTAACCATATCCCTTACCCAGCCCTAACCTAACCCTAACCCTAACCCTAACCCTAACCCTAACCCTAAGTTGTTCCTAACAGGAATAAGTTTCCAAGGAAAGAACGTAAATGAAAAGCACTACTTTGTAAACTGAATCACATGTTTGTCACTCGCTCAATTAGGAATACAGGAAAACCGAAAAGTGTTATCTCGCACTGTACGGCACAGAAACAAGTTTCCATCGAAAGAACAGAATCGCAAAGCACAACTTTGTAAACTAAATCACATACGTGTCGCACGTTCAATTATTACAACAGGAATACTGAAAAGTGATATATGACATTGTACAGCACAGGAACAAGTTTCAAATGAAAAACAAAAAAGAAAATCACTAATTTGTAAACTAAATCACCTGTGTGTCGCTCACTCAATTAGGAATACGGGAAAACTGAAAAGTGTTATCTCGCACTGTACGGCACAGAAACAAGTTTCCATTGAAATAACAGAAACTCAAAGCACAACTTTGTAAACTAATTCACATATGTGTCGCCTGTTCAATTATTATAACAGGAAAACTGAAAAGTGATATAACCCTCATCCTAACCCTAACCCTAACCCAAAGCCCCTGACCCTAACCCTAACCCTAACCCCTAACCCTAACCCTAACCCTAACCCTAACCCTAACCCCTAACCCTAACCCTAACCGTAACCCTAACCATATCCCTTACCTAGCCCTAACCTAACCGTAACCCTAACCCTAACCCTAACCCTAACCCTAACTTGTTCCTAAAAAGTTTCCAAGGAAAGAACATAAATGAAAAGCACCACTTTGTAAACTGAATCACATGTGTGTCACTCGCTCAATTAGGAATACAGGAAAACCGAAAAGTGTTATCTCACACTGTACGGCACAGAAACAATTTTCCATCGAAAGAACAGAAAAGCAAAGCACAACTTTTTAAACGAATTCACGTACGTGTCCCCTGTTCAATTATTATAACAGGAAAACTGAAAAGTGATATAACGCACTGTACAGCACAGAAACATGTTTCCATCGAAAGAACAGAAACGCAAAGCACAACTTTGTAAACTAATTCACATACGTGTCGCCTGTTCAATTATTATAACAGGAAAACTGAAAAGTGATATAACGCACGGTACAGCACAGGAACAAGTTTCCATCGAAAGAACAGAAAAGCAAAGCACAACTTTTTAAACGAATTCACATACCTGTCGCCTGTTCAATTATTATAACAGGAAAACTGAAAAGTGTTATCTCGCACTGTACTGCACAGAAACAAGTTTCCATCGAAAGAACAGAAACGCAAAGCACAACTTTGTAAACTAAATCACATACGTGTCGCCCGTTCAATTATTACAACAGGAAAACTGAAAAGTGATATATGACATTGTACAGCACAGGAACAAGTTTCAAATGAAAGAACAAAAAAGAAAATCACTAATTTGTAAACTAAATCACCTGTGTGTCGCTCACTCAATTAGGAATACGGAAAAACTGAAAAGTGTTATCTCACACTGTACAGCACAGAAACAAATTTCCATTGAAATAACAGAAACTCAAAGCACAACTTTGTAAACTAATTCATATATGTGTCGCCTGTTCAATTATTATAACAGGAAAACTGAAAAGTGATATAACCCTCACCCTAACCCTAACCCTAACCCAAAGCCCCTAACCCTAACCCTAACCCTAACCCTAACCATAACCCTAACCCTAACCCTAACCCTAACCCCTAACCCTAACCCTAACCCTAACCCTAACCCCTAACCCTAACCCTAACCGTAACCCTAACCATATCCCTTACCCAGCACTAACCTAACCCTAACCCTAACCCTAACCCTAACCCTAACCCTAACTTGTTCCTAACAGGAACAAGTTTCCAAGGAAAGAACGTAAATGAAAAGCACTACTTTGTAAACTGAATCACATGTTTGTCACTCGCTCAATTAGGAATACAGGAAAACCGAAAAGTGTTATCTCGCACTGTACGGCACAGAAACAAGTTTCCATCGAAAGAACAGAATCACAAAGCACAACTTTGTAAATAAATCACATACGTGTCGCACGTTCAATTATTACAACAGGAATACTGAAAAGTGATATATGACATTGTACAGCACAGGAACAAGTTTCAAATGAAAAACAAAAAAGAAAATCACTAATTTGTAAACTAAATCACCTGTGTGTCGCTCACTCAATTAGGAATACGGGAATACTGAAAAGTGTTATCTCGCAGTGTACGGCACAGAAACAAGTTTCCATTGAAATAACAGAAACTCAAAGCACAACTTTGTAAACTAATTCACATATGTGTCGCCTGTTCAATTATTATAACAGGAAAACTGAAAAGTGATATAACCCTCATCCTAACCCTAACCCTAACCCTAACCCTAACCCTAACCCTAACCCCTAACCCTAACCCTAACCCTAACCCTAACCCCTAACCCTAACCCTAACCGTAACCCTAACCATATCCCTTACCTAGCCCTAACCTAACCGTAACCCTAACCCTAACCCTAACCCTAACCCTAACCCTAACTTGTTCCTAAAAAGTTTCCAAGGAAAGAACATAAATGAAAAGCACCACTTTGTAAACTAAATCACATGTGTGTCACTCGCTCATTTAGGAATACAGGAAAACCGAAAAGTGTTATCTCGCACTGTACGGCACAGAAACAATTTTCCATCGAAAGAACAGAAAAGCAAAGCACAACTTTTTAAACGAATTCACATACGTGTCGCCTGTTCAATTATTATAACAGGAAAACTGAAAAGTGATATAACGCACTGTACAGCACAGAAACATGTTTCCATCGAAAGAACAGAAACGCAAAGCACAACTTTGTAAACTAATTCACATACGTGTCGCCTGTTCAATTATTATAACAGGAAAACTGAAAAGTGATATAACGCACTGTACAGCACAGGAACAAGTTTCCATCGAAAGAACAGAAAAGCAAAGCACAACTTTTTAAACGAATTCACATACCTGTTGCCTGTTCAATTATTATAACAGGAAAACTGAAAAGTGTTATCTCGCACTGTACTGCACAGAAACAAGTTTCCATCGAAAGAACAGAAACGCAAAGCACAACTTTGTAAACTAAATCACATACGTGTCGCCCGTTCAATTATTACAACAGGAAAACTGAAAAGTGATATATGACATTGTACAGCACAGGAACAAGTTTCAAATGAAAGAACAAAAAAGAAAATCACTAATTTGTAAACTAAATCACCTGTGTGTCGCTCACTCAATTAGGAATACGGAAAAACTGAAAAGTGTTATCTCACACTGTACGGCACAGAAACAAATTTCCATTGAAATAACAGAAACTCAAAGCACAACTTTGTAAACTAATTCATATATGTGTCGCCTGTTCAATTATTATAACAGGAAAACTGAAAAGTGATATAACCCTCACCCTAACCCTAACCCTAACCCAAAGCCCCTAACCCTAACCCTAACCCTAACCCTAACCATAACCCTAACCCTAACCCTAACCCTAACCCCTAACCCTAACCCTAACCCTAACCCTAACCCCTAACCCTAACCCTAACCGTAACCCTAACCATATCCCTTACCCAGCCCTAACCTAACCCTAACCCTAACCCTAACCCTAACCCTAACCCTAACTTGTTCCTAACAGGAACAAGTTTCCAAGGAAAGAACGTAAATGAAAAGCACTACTTTGTAAACTGAATCACATGTTTGTCACTCGCTCAATTAGGAATACAGGAAAACCGAAAAGTGTTATCTCGCACTGTACGGCACAGAAACAAGTTTCCATCGAAAGAACAGAATCGCAAAGCACAACTTTGTAAATAAATCACATACGTGTCGCACGTTCAATTATTACAACAGGAATACTGAAAAGTGATATATGACATTGTACAGCACAGGAACAAGTTTCAAATGAAAAACAAAAAAGAAAATCACTAATTTGTAAACTAAATCACCTGTGTGTCGCTCACTCAATTAGGAATACGGGAAAACTGAAAAGTGTTATCTCGCACTGTACGGCACAGAAACAAGTTTCCATTGAAATAACAGAAACTCAAAGCACAACTTTGTAAACTAATTCACATATGTGTCGCCTGTTCAATTATTGTAACAGGAAAACTGAAAAGTGATATAACCCTCATCCTAACCCTAACCCTAACCCAAAGCCCCTAACCCTAACCCTAACCCTAACCCCTAACCCTAACCCTAACCATAACCCTAACCCTAACCCCTAACCCTAACCCTAACCCTAACCGTAACCCTAACCATATCCCTTACCTAGCCCTAACCTAACCGTAACCCTAACCCTAACCCTAACCCTAACCCTAATCCTAACCCTAACTTGTTCCTAAAAAGTTTCCAAGGAAAGAACATAAATGAAAAGCAGCACTTTGTAAACTGAATCACATGTGTGTCACTCGCTCAATTAGGAATACAGGAAAACCGAAAAGTGTTATCTCGCACTGTACGGCACAGAAACAATTTTCCATCGAAAGAACAGAAAAGCAAAGCACAACTTTTTAAACGAATTCACATACGTGTCGCCTGTTCAATTATTATAACAGGAAAACTGAAAAGTGATATAACGCACTGTACAGCACAGAAACATGTTTCCATCGAAAGAACAGAAACGCAAAGCACAACTTTGTAAACTAATTCACATACGTGTCGCCTGTTCAATTATTATAACAGGAAAACTGAAAAGTGATATAACGCACTGTACAGCACAGGAACAAGTTTCCATCGAAAGAACAGAAAAGCAAAGCACAACTTTTTAAACGAATTCACATACCTGTCGCCTGTTCAATTATTATAACAGGAAAACTGAAAAGTGTTATCTCGCACTGTACTGCACAGAAACAAGTTAACATCGAAAGAACAGAAACGCAAAGCACAACTTTGTAAACTAAATCACATACGTGTCGCCCGTTCAATTATTACAACAGGAAAACTGAAAAGTGATATATGACATTGTACAGCACAGGAACAAGTTTCAAATGAAAGAACAAAAAAGAAAATAACTAATTTGTAAACTAAATCACCTGTGTGTCGCTCACTCAATTAGGAATACGGAAAAACTGAAAAGTGTTATCTCACACTGTACGGCACAGAAACAAATTTCCATTGAAATAACAGAAACTCAAAGCACAACTTTGTAAACTAATTCATATATGTGTCGCCTGTTCAATTATTATAACAGGAAAACTGAAAAGTGATATAACCCTCACCCTAACCCTAACCCTAACCCAAAGCCCCTAACCCTAACCCTAACCCTAACCCTAACCCCTAACCCTAACCCTAACCCTAACCCTAACCCCTAACCCTAACCCTAACCCTAACCGTAACCCTAACCATATCCCTTACCCAGCCCTAACCTAACCCTAACCCTAACCCTAACCCTAACCCTAACCCTAACTTGTTCCTAACAGGAACAAGTTTCCAAGGAAAGAACGTAAATGAAAAGCACTACTTTGTAAACTGAATCACATGTTTGTCACTCGCTCAATTAGGAATACAGGAAAACCGAAAAGTGTTATCTCGCACTGTACGGCACAGAAACAAGTTTCCATCGAAAGAACAGAATCGCAAAGCAAAACTTTGTAAATAAATCACATACGTGTCGCACGTTCAATTATTACAACAGGAATACTGAAAAGTGATATATGACATTGTACAGCACAGGAACAAGTTTCAAATGAAAAACAAAAAAGAAAATCACTAATTTGTAAACTAAATCACCTGTGTGTCGCTCACTCAATTAGGAATACGGGAAAACTGAAAAGTGTTATCTCGCACTGTACGGCACAGAAACAAGTTTCCATTGAAATAACAGAAACTCAAAGCACAACTTTGTAAACTAATTCACATATGTGTCGCCTGTTCAATTATTGTAACAGGAAAACTGAAAAGTGATATAACCCTCATCCTAACCCTAACCCTAACCCAAAGCCCCTAACCCTAACCCTAACCCTAACCCCTAAACCTAACCCTAACCATAACCCTAACCCTAACCCCTAACCCTAACCCTAACCCTAACCCTAACCATATCCCTTACCTAGCCCTAACCTAACCGTAACCCTAACCCTAACCCTAACCCTAACCCTAACCCTAACTTGTTCCTAAAAAGTTTCCAAGGAAAGAACATAAATGAAAAGCACCACTTTGTAAACTGAATCACATGTGTGTCACTCGCTCAATTAGGAATACAGGAAAACCGAAAAGTGTTATCTCGCACTGTACGGCACAGAAACAATTTTCCATCGAAAGAACAGAAAAGCAAAGCACAACTTTTTAAACGAATTCACATACGTGTCGCCTGTTCAATTATTATAACAGGAAAACTGAAAAGTGATATAACGCACTGTACAGCACAGAAACATGTTTCCATCGAAAGAACAGAAACGCAAAGCACAACTTTGTAAACTAATTCACATACGTGTCGCCTGTTCAATTATTATAACAGGAAAACTGAAAAGTGATATAACGCACTGTACAGCACAGGAACAAGTTTCCATCGAAAGAACAGAAAAGCAAAGCACAACTTTTTAAACGAATTCACATACCTGTCGCCTGTTCAATTATTATAACAGGAAAACTGAAAAGTGTTATCTCGCACTGTACTGCACAGAAACAAGTTTCCATCGAAAGAACAGAAACGCAAAGCACAACTTTGTAAACTAAATCACATACGTGTCGCCCGTTCAATTATTACAACAGGAAAACTGAAAAGTGATATATGACATTGTACAGCACAGGAACAAGTTTCAAATGAAAGAACAAAAAAGAAAATAACTAATTTGTAAACTAAATCACCTGTGTGTCGCTCACTCAATTAGGAATACGGAAAAACTGAAAAGTGTTATCTCACACTGTACGGCACAGAAACAAATTTCCATTGAAATAACAGAAACTCAAAGCACAACTTTGTAAACTAATTCATATATGTGTCGCCTGTTCAATTATTATAACAGGAAAACTGAAAAGTGATATAACCCTCACCCTAACCCTAACCCTAACCCAAAGCCCCTAACCCTAACCCTAACCCTAACCCTAACCCCTAACCCTAACCCTAACCCTAACCCTAACCCTAACCCCTAACCCTAACCCTAACCCTAACCGTAACCCTAACCATATCCCTTACCCAGCCCTAACCTAACCCTAACCCTAACCCTAACCCTAACCCTAAGTTGTTCCTAACAGGAATAAGTTTCCAAGGAAAGAACATAAATGAAAAGCACTACTTTGTAAACTGAATCACATGTTTGTCACTCGCTCAATTAGGAATACAGGAAAACCGAAAAGTGTTATCTCGCACTGTACGGCACAGAAACAAGTTTCCATCGAAAGAACAGAATCGCAAAGCACAACTTTGTAAACTAAATCACATACGTGTCGCACGTTCAATTATTACAACAGGAATACTGAAAAGTGATATATGACATTGTACAGCATAGGAACAAGTTTCAAATGAAAAACAAAAAAGAAAATCACTAATTTGTAAACTAAATCACCTGTGTGTCGCTCACTCAATTAGGAATACGGGAAAACTGAAAAGTGTTATCTCGCACTGTACGGCACAGAAACAAGTTTCCATTGAAATAACAGAAACTCAAAGCACAACTTTGTAAACTAATTCACATATGTGTCGCCTGTTCAATTATTATAACAGGAAAACTGAAAAGTGATATAACGCACTGTACAGCACAGAAACATGTTTCCATCGAAAGAACAGAAACGCAAAGCACAACTTTGTAAACTAATTCACATACGTGTCGCCTGTTCAATTATTATAACAGGAAAACTGAAAAGTGATATAACGCACTGTACAGCACAGGAACAAGTTTCCATCGAAAGAACAGAAAAGCAAAGCACAACTCTTTAAACGAATTCACATACCTGTCGCCTGTTCAATTATTATAACAGGAAATCTAAAAAGTGGTATCTCGCACTGTACTGCACAGAAACAAGTTTCCATCGAAAGAACAGAAACGCAAAGCACAAATTTGTAAACTAAATCACATACGTGTCGCCCGTTCAATTATTACAACAGGAAAACTGAAAAGTGATATATAACATTGTACAGCACAGGAACAAGTTTCAAATGAAAGAACAAAAAAGAAAATAACTAATTTGTAAACTAAATCACCTGTGTGTCGCTCACACAATTAGGAATACGGAAAAACTGAAAAGTGTTATCTCACACTGTACGGCACAGAAACAAATTTCCATTGAAATAACAGAAACTCAAAGCACAACTTTGTAAACTAAATCACATACGTGTCGCCTGTTCAATTATTATAACAGGAAAACTGAAAAGTGATATAACGCACTGTACAGCACAGAAACATGTTTCCATCGAAAGAACAGAAACGCAAAGCACAACGTTGTAAACTAATTCACATACGTGTCGCCTGTTCAATTATTATAACAGGAAAACTGAAAAGTGATATAACGCACGGTACAGCACAGGAACAAGTTTCCATCGAAAGAACAGAAAAGCAAAGCACAACTTTTTAAACGAATTCACATACCTGTCGCCTGTTCAATTATTATAACAGGAAAACTGAAAAGTGTTATCTCGCACTGTACGGCACAGAAACAATTTTCCATTGAAATAACAGAAACTCAAAGCACAACTTTGTAAACTAATTCATATATGTGTCGCCTGTTCAATTATTATAACAGGAAAACTGAAAAGTGATATAACCCTCACCCTAACCCTAACCCTAACCCAAAGCCCCTAACCCTAACCCTAACCCTAACACTAACCCCTAACGCTAACCCTAAGCCTAACCCTAACCCTAACCCTAACCCCTAACCCTAACCCTAACCGTAACCCTAACCATATCCCTTACCCAGCCCTAACCTAACCCTAACCCTAACCCTAACCCTAACCCTAACACTAACCCTAACCCTAACTTGTTCCTAACAGGAACAAGTTTCCAAGGAAAGAACTTAAATGAAAAGCACTACTTTGTAAACTGAATCACATGTTTGTCACTCGCTCAATTAGGAATACGGGAAAACTGAAAAGTGTTATCTCGCACTGTACGGCACAGAAACAAGTTTCCATTGAAATAACAGAAACTCAAAGCACAACTTTGTAAACTAATTCACATATGTGTCGCCTGTTCAATTATTATAACAGGAAAACTGAAAAGTGATATAACCCTTATCCTAACCCTAACCCTAACCCAAAGCCCCTAACCCTAACCCTAACCCTAACCCCTAACCCTAACCCTAACCCTAACCCTAACCCCTAACCCTAACCCTAACCGTAACCCGAACCATATCCCTTACCTAGCCCTAACCTAACCGTAACCCTAACCCTAACCCTAACCCTAACCCTAACCCTAACTTGTTCCTAAAAAGTTTCCAAGGAAAGAACATAAATGAAAAGCACCACTTTGTAAACTGAATCACATGTGTGTCACTCGCTCAATTAGGAATACAGGAAAACCGAAAAGTGTTATCTCGCACTGTACGGCACAGAAACAATTTTCCATCGAAAGAACAGAAACGCAAAGCACAACTTTGTAAACTAATTCACATACGTGTCGCCTGTTCAATTATTATAACAGGAAAACTGAAAAGTGATATAACCCTCACCCTAACCCTAACCCTAACCCAAAGCCCCCAACCCTAACCCTAACCCTAACCCTAACCATAACCCTAACCCTAACCCTAACCCTAACCCCTAACCCTAACCCTAACCCTAACCCTAACCCCTAACCCTAACCCTAACCGTAACCCTAACCATATCCCTTACCCAGCCCTAACCTAACCCTAACCCTAACCCTAACCCTAACCCTAACCCTAACTTGTTCCTAACAGGAACAAGTTTCCAAGGAAAGAACGTAAATGAAAAGCACTACTTTGTAAACTGAATCACATGTTTGTCACTCGCTCAATTAGGAATACAGGAAAACCGAAAAGTGTTATCTCGCACTGTACGGCACAGAAACAAGTTTCCATCGAAAGAACAGAATTGCAAAGCACAACTTTGTAAATAAATCACATACGTGTCGCACGTTCAATTATTACAACAGGAATACTGAAAAGTGATATATGACATTGTACAGCACAGGAACAAGTTTCAAATGAAAAACAAAAAAGAAAATCACTAATTTGTAAACTAAATCACCTGTGTGTCGCTCACTCAATTAGGAATACGGGAAAACTGAAAAGTGTTATCTCGCACTGTACGGCACAGAAACAAGTTTCCATTGAAATAACAGAAACTCAAAGCACAACTTTGTAAACTAATTCACATATGTGTCGCCTGTTCAATTATTATAACAGGAAAACTGAAAAGTGATATACCCCTCATCCTAACCCTAACCCTAACCCAAAGCCCCTAACCCTAACCCTAACCCTAACCCCTAACCCTAACCCTAACCCTAACCCTAACCCCTAACCCTAACCCTAACCCTAACCGTAACCCTAACCATATCCCTTACCTAGCCCTAACCTAACCGTAACCCTAACCCTAACCCTAACCCTAACCCTAACCCTAACTTGTTCCTAAAAAGTTTCCAAGGAAAGAACATAAATGAAAAGCACCACTTTGTAAACTGAATCACATGTGTGTCACTCGCTCAATTAGGAATACAGGAAAACCGAAAAGTGTTATCTCGCACTGTACGGCACAGAAACAATTTTCCATCGAAAGAACAGAAAAGCAAAGCACAACTTTTTAAACGAATTCACATACGTGTCGCCTGTTCAATTATTATAACAGGAAAACTAAAAAGTGATATAACGCACTGTACAGCACAGAAACATGTTTCCATCGAAAGAACAGAAAAGCAAAGCACAACTTTGTAAACTAATTCACATACGTGTCGCCTGTTCAATTATTATAACAGGAAAACTGAAAAGTGATATAACGCACGGTACAGCACAGGAACAAGTTTCCATCGAAAGAACAGAAAAGCAAAGCACAACTTTTTAAATGAATTCACATACCTGTCGCCTGTTCAATTATTATAACAGGAAAACTGAAAAGTGTTATCTCGCACTGTACTGCACAGAAACAAGTTTCCATCGAAAGAACAGAAACGCAAAGCACAACTTTGTAAACTAAATCACATACGTGTCGCCCGTTCAATTATTACAACAGGAAAACTGAAAAGTGATATATGACATTGTACAGCACAGGAACAAGTTTCAAATGAAAGAACCAAAAAGAAAATAACTAATTTGTAAACTAAATCACCTGTGTGTCGCTCACTCAATTAGGAATACGGAAAAACTGAAAAGTGTTATCTCACACTGTACGGCACAGAAAGAAATTTCCATTGAAATAACAGAAACTCAAAGCACAACTTTGTAAACTAATTCATATATGTGTCGCCTGTTCAATTATTATAACAGGAAAACTGAAAAGTGATATAACCCTCACCCCAACCCTAACCCTAACCCAAAGCTCCTAACCCTAACCCTAACCCTAACCCTAACCCTAACCCTAACCCCTAACCCTAACCCTAACCCTAACCCTAACCCTAACCCTAACCGTAACCCTAACCATATCCCTTACCTAGCTCTAACCTAACCGTAACCCTAACCCTAACCCTAACCCTAACTTGTTCCTAAAAAGTTAACCATATCCCTTACCTAGCCCTAACCTAACCGTAACCCTAACCCTAACCCTAACCCTAACCCTAACTTGTTCCTAAAAAGTTTCCAAGGAAAGAACATAAATGAAAAGCACCACTTTGTAAACTGAATCACATGTGTGTCACTCGCACATAACCGTAACCCTAACCCTAACCCCTAACCCTAACCCTAACCCTAACCGTAACCCTAACCATATCCCTTACCCAGCCCTAACCTAACCCTAACCCTAACCCTAACCCTAACCCTAAGTTGTTCCTAACAGGAATAAGTTTCCAAGGAAAGAATGTAAATGAAAAGCACTACTTTGTAAACTGAATCACATGTTTGTCACTCGCTCAGTTAGGAATACAGGAAAACCGAAAAGTGTTATCTCGCACTGTACGGCACAGAAACAAGTTTCCATCGAAAGAACAGAATCGCAAAGCACAACTTTGTAAACTAAATCACATACGTGTCGCACGTTCAATTATTACAACAGGAATACTGAAAAGTGATATATGACATTGTACAGCACAGGAACAAGTTTCAAATGAAAAACAAAAAAGAAAATCACTAATTTGTAAACTAAATCACCTCTGTGTCGCTCACTCAATTAGGAATACGGGAAAACTGAAAAGTGTTATCTCGCACTGTACTGAACAAAAAAGAAAATAACTAATACTGTACTGAACAAAAAAGAAAATAACTAATTTGTAAACTAAATCACCTGTGTGTCGCTCACTCAATTAGGAATACGGAAAAACTGAAAAGTGTTATCTCGCACTGTACGGCACAGAAACAAGTTTCCATTGAAATAACAGAAACTCAAATCACAACTTTGTAAACTAAATCACATACGTGTCGCCCGTTCAATTAGTATAACAGGAAAACTGAAAAGTGATATAACCCTCACCCTAACCCTAACCCTAACCCAAAGCCCCTAACCCTAACCCTAACCCTAACCCCTAACCCTAACCCTAACCCTAACCCTAACCCCTAACCCTAACCCTAAACGTAACCCTAACCATATCCCTTACCTAGCCCTAATCTAACCGTAACCCTAACCTTAACCCTAACCCTAACCCTAACCCTAACTTGTTCCTAAAAAGTTTCCAAGGAAAGAACATAAATGAAAAGCACCACTTTGTAAACTGAATCACATGTGTGTCACTCACTCCATGAGGAATACAGGAAAACCGAAAAGTGTTATCTCGCACTGTACAGCACAGGAAAAAGTTTCCATCGAAAGAACAGAAAAGCAAAGCACAACTTTGTAAACTAATTCACATACGTGTCGCCTGTTCAATTATTATAACAGGAAAACTGAAAAGTGATATAACGCACTGTACAGCACAGAAACATGTTTCCATCGAAAGAACAGAAACGCAAAGGACAACTTTGTAAACTAATTCACATACGTGTCGCCTGTTCAATTATTATAACAGGAAAACTGAAAAGTGATATAACCCTCACACTAACCCTAACCCTAACCCAAAGCCCTAACCCTAACCCTAACCCTAACCCTAACCCTAACCCCTAACCCTAACCCTAACCCTAACCCTAACCCCTAACCCTAACCCTAACCCTAACCGTAACCCTAACCATATCCCTTACCCAGCCCTAACCTAACCCTAACCCTAACCCTAACCTTAACCCTAACCCTAACTTGTTCCTAACAGGAACAAGTTTCCAAGGAAAGAACGTAAATGAAAAGCACTACTTTGTAAACTGAATCACATGTTTGTCACTCGCTCAATTAGGAATACAGGAAAACCGAAAAGTGTTATCTCGCACTGTACGGCACAGGAAAAAGTTTCCATCGAAAGAACAGAAAAGCAAAGCACAACTTTGTAAACTAATTCACATACGTGTCGCCTGTTCAATTATTATAACAGGAAAACTGAAAAGTGATATAACGCACTGTACAGCACAGAAACATGTTTCCATCGAAAGAACAGAAACGCAAAGCACAACTTTGTAAACTAATTCACATACGTGTCGCCTGTTCAATTATTATAACAGGAAAACTGAAAAGTGATATAACGCACGGTACAGCACAGGAACAAGTTTCCATCGAAAGAACAGAAAAGCAAAGCACAACTTTTTAAACGAATTCACATACCTGTCGCCTGTTCAATTATTATAACAGGAAAACTGAAAAGTGTTATCTCACACTGTACGGCACAGAAACAATTTTCCATTGAAATAACAGAAACTCAAAGCACAACTTTGTAAACTAATTCATATATGTGTCGCCTGTTCAATTATTATAACAGGAAAACTGAAAAGTGATATAACCCTCACCCTAACCCTAACCCTAACCCAAAGCCCCTAACCCTAACCCTAACCCTAACCCTAACCCTAAGCCTAACCCTAACCCTAACCCTAACCCCTAACCCTAACCCTAACCGTAACCCTAACCATATCCCTTACCCAGCCCTAACCTAACCCTAACCCTAACCCTAACCCTAACTCTAACCCTAACCCTAACTTGTTCCTAACAGGAACAAGTTTCCAAGGAAAGAACTTAAATGAAAAGCACTACTTTGTAAACTGAATCACATGTTTGTGACTCGCTCAATTAGGAATACGGGAAAACTGAAAAGTGTTATCTCGCACTGTACGGCACAGAAACAAGTTTCCATCGAAAGAACAGAATCGCAAAGCACAACTTTGTAAACTAAATCACATACGTGTCGCCTGTTCAATTATTATAACAGGAAAACTGAAAAGTGATATAACCCTTATCCTAACCCTAACCCTAACCCAAAGCCCCTAACCCTAACCCTAACCCTAACCCCTAACCCTAACCCTAACCCTAACCCTAACCCTAAACCCTAACCCTAACCCTAACTGTAACCCTAACCATATCCCTTACCTAGCCCTAACCTAACCGTAACCCTAACCCTAACCCTAACCCTAACCCTAACCCTAACCCTAACTTGTTCCTAAAAAGTTTCCAAGGAAAGAACATAAATGAAAAGCACCACTTTGTAAACTGAATCACATGTGTGTCACTCGCTCAATTAGGAATACAGGAAAACCGAAAAGTGTTATCTCGCACTGTACGGCACAGGAAAAAGTTTCCATCGAAAGAACAGAAAAGCAAAGCACAACTTTGTAAACTAATTCACATACGTGTCGCCTGTTCAATTATTATAACAGGAAAACTGAAAAGTGATATAATGCACTGTACAGCACAGAAACATGTTTCCATCGAAAGAACAGAAACGCAAAGCACAACTTTGTAAACTAATTCACATACGTGTCGCCTGTTCAATTATTATAACAGGAAAACTGAAAAGTGTTATCTCACACTGTACTGCACAGAAACAAGTTTCCATCGAAAGAACAGAAACGCAAAGCACAACTTTGTAAACTAAATCACATACGTGTCGCCCGTTCAATTATTACAACAGGAAAACTGAAAAGTGATATATGACATTGTACAGCACAGGAACAAGTTTCAAATGAAAGAACAAAAAAGAAAATCACTAATTTGTAAACTAAATCACCTGTGTGTCGCTCACTCAATTAGGAATACGGGAAAACTGAAAAGTGTTATCTCGCACTGTACTGAACAAAAAAGAAAATAACTAATACTGTACTGAACAAAAAAGAAAATAACTAATTTGTAAACTAAATCACCTGTGTGTCGCTCACTCAATTAGGAATACGGAAAAACTGAAAAGTGTTATCTCGCACTGTACGGCACAGAAACAAGTTTCCATTGAAATAACAGAAACTCAAAGCACAACTTTGTAAAGTAAATCACATACGTGTCGCCCGTTCAATTAGTATAACAGGAAAACTGAAAAGTGATATAACCCTCACCCTAACCATAACCCTAACCCAAAGCCCCTAACCCTAACCCTAACCCTAACCCTAACCCCTAACCCTAACCCTAACCCTAACCCTAACCCTAACCCCTAACCCTAACCCTAAACGTAACCCTAACCATATCCCTTACCTAGCCCTAATCTAACCGTAACCCTAACCTTAACCCTAACCCTAACCCTAACCCTAACTTGTTCCTAAAAAGTTTCCAAGGAAAAAACATAAATGAAAAGCACCACTTTGTAAACTGAATCACATGTGTGTCACTCACTCCATTAGGAATACAGGAAAACCGAAAAGTGTTATCTCGCACTGTACAGCACAGGAAAAAGTTTCCATCGAAAGAACAGAAAAGCAAAGCACAACTTTGTAAACTAATTCACATATGTGTCGCCTGTTCAATTATTATAACAGGAAAACTGAAAAGTGATATAACGCACTGTACAACACAGAAACATGTTTCCATCGAAAGAACAGAAACGCAAAGGACAACTTTGTAAACTAATTCACATACGTGTCGCCTGTTCAATTATTATAACAGGAAAACTGAAAAGTGATATAACCCTCACACTAACCCTAACCCTAACCCAAAGCCCTAACCCTAACCCTAACCCTAACCCTAACCCTAACCCTAACCCCTAACCCTAACCCTAACCCTAACCCTAACCCCTAACCCTAACCCTAACCCTAACCGTAACCCTAACCATATCCCTTACCCAGCCCTAACCTAACCCTAACCCTAACCCTAACCCTAACCCTAACCCTAACCCTAACTTGTTCCTAACAGGAACAAGTTTCCAAGGAAAGAACGTAAATGAAAAGCACTACTTTGTAAACTGAATCACATGTTTGTCACTCGCTCAATTAGGAATACAGGAAAACCGAAAAGTGTTATCTCGCACTGTACGGCACAGGAAAAAGTTTCCATCGAAAGAACAGAAAAGCAAAGCACAACTTTGTAAACTAATTCACATACGTGTCGCCTGTTCAATTATTATAACAGGAAAACTGAAAAGTGATATAACGCACTGTACAGCACAGAAACATGTTTCCATCGAAAGAAAAGAAACGCAAAGCACAACTTTGTAAACTAATTCACATACGTGTCGCCTGTTCAATTATTATAACAGGAAAACTGAAAAGTGATATAACGCACGGTACAGCACAGGAACAAGTTTCCATCGAAAGAACAGAAAAGCAAAGCACAACTTTTTAAACGAATTCACATACCTGTCGCCTGTTCAATTATTATAACAGGAAAACTGAAAAGTGTTATCTCACACTGTACGGCACAGAAACAATTTTCCATTGAAATAACAGAAACTCAAAGCACAACTTTGTAAACTAATTCATATATGTGTCGCCTGTTCAATTATTATAACAGGAAAACTGAAAAGTGATATAACCCTCACCCTAACCCTAACCCTAACCCAAAGCCCCTAAACCTAACCCTAACCCTAACCCAAACCCTAACCCTAAGCCTAACCCTAACCCTAACCCTAACCCCTAACCCTAACCCTAACCGTAACCCTAACCATATCCCTTACCCAGCCCTAACCTAACCCTAACCCTAACCCTAACCCTAACTCTAACCCTAACCCTAACTTGTTCCTAACAGGAACAAGTTTCCAAGGAAAGAACTTAAATGAAAAGCACTACTTTGTAAACTGAATCACATGTTTGTCACTCGCTCAATTAGGAATACGGGAAAACTGAAAAGTGTTATCTCGCACTGTACGGCACAGAAACAAGTTTCCATCGAAAGAACAGAATCGCAAAGCACAACTTTGTAAACTAAATCACATACGTGTCGCCTGTTCAATTATTATAACAGGAAAACTGAAAAGTGATATAACCCTTATCCTAACCCTAACCCTAACCCAAAGCCCCTAACCCTAACCCTAACCCTAACCCCTAACCCTAACCCTAACCCTAACCCTAACCCTAAACCCTAACCCTAACCCTAACTGTAACCCTAACCATATCCCTTACCTAGCCCTAACCTAACCGTAACCCTAACCCTAACCCTAACCCTAACCCTAACTTGTTCCTAAAAAGTTTCCAAGGAAAGAACATAAATGAAAAGCACCACTTTGTAAACTGAATCACATGTGTGTCACTCGCTCAATTAGGAATACAGGAAAACCGAAAAGTGTTATCTCGCACTGTACGGCACAGGAAAAAGTTTCCATCGAAAGAACAGAAAAGCAAAGCACAACTTTGTAAACTAATTCACATACGTGTCGCCTGTTCAATTATTATAACAGGAAAACTGAAAAGTGATATAACGCACTGTACAGCACAGAAACATGTTTCCATCGAAAGAACAGAAACGCAAAGCACAACTTTGTAAACTAATTCACATACGTGTCGCCTGTTCAATTATTATAACAGGAAAACTGAAAAGTGTTATCTCGCACTGTACGGCACAGAAACAAGTTTCCATCGAAAGAACAGAATCGCAAAGCACAACTTTGTAAACTAAATCACATACGTGTCGCACGTTCAATTATTACAACAGGAATACTGAAAAGTGATATATGACATTGTACAGCACAGGAACAAGTTTCAAATGAAAAACAAAAAAGAAAATCACTAATTTGTAAACTAAATCACCTCTGTGTCGCTCACTCAATTAGGAATACGGGAAAACTGAAAAGTGTTATCTCGCACTGTACTGAACAAAAAAGAAAATAACTAATACTGTACTGAACAAAAAAGAAAATAACTAATTTGTAAACTAAATCACCTGTGTGTCGCTCACTCAATTAGGAATACGGAAAAACTGAAAAGTGTTATCTCGCACTGTACGGCACAGAAACAAGTTTCCATTGAAATAACAGAAACTCAAATCACAACTTTGTAAACTAAATCACATACGTGTCGCCCGTTCAATTAGTATAACAGGAAAACTGAAAAGTGATATAACCCTCACCCTAACCCTAACCCTAACCCAAAGCCCCTAACCCTAACCCTAACCCTAACCCCTAACCCTAACCCTAACCCTAACCCTAACCCCTAACCCTAACCCTAAACGTAACCCTAACCATATCCCTTACCTAGCCCTAATCTAACCGTAACCCTAACCTTAACCCTAACCCTAACCCTAACCCTAACTTGTTCCTAAAAAGTTTCCAAGGAAAGAACATAAATGAAAAGCACCACTTTGTAAACTGAATCACATGTGTGTCACTCACTCCATGAGGAATACAGGAAAACCGAAAAGTGTTATCTCGCACTGTACAGCACAGGAAAAAGTTTCCATCGAAAGAACAGAAAAGCAAAGCACAACTTTGTAAACTAATTCACATACGTGTCGCCTGTTCAATTATTATAACAGGAAAACTGAAAAGTGATATAACGCACTGTACAGCACAGAAACATGTTTCCATCGAAAGAACAGAAACGCAAAGGACAACTTTGTAAACTAATTCACATACGTGTCGCCTGTTCAATTATTATAACAGGAAAACTGAAAAGTGATATAACCCTCACACTAACCCTAACCCTAACCCAAAGCCCTAACCCTAACCCTAACCCTAACCCTAACCCTAACCCCTAACCCTAACCCTAACCCTAACCCTAACCCCTAACCCTAACCCTAACCCTAACCGTAACCCTAACCATATCCCTTACCCAGCCCTAACCTAACCCTAACCCTAACCCTAACCTTAACCCTAACCCTAACTTGTTCCTAACAGGAACAAGTTTCCAAGGAAAGAACGTAAATGAAAAGCACTACTTTGTAAACTGAATCACATGTTTGTCACTCGCTCAATTAGGAATACAGGAAAACCGAAAAGTGTTATCTCGCACTGTACGGCACAGGAAAAAGTTTCCATCGAAAGAACAGAAAAGCAAAGCACAACTTTGTAAACTAATTCACATACGTGTCGCCTGTTCAATTATTATAACAGGAAAACTGAAAAGTGATATAACGCACTGTACAGCACAGAAACATGTTTCCATCGAAAGAACAGAAACGCAAAGCACAACTTTGTAAACTAATTCACATACGTGTCGCCTGTTCAATTATTATAACAGGAAAACTGAAAAGTGATATAACGCACGGTACAGCACAGGAACAAGTTTCCATCGAAAGAACAGAAAAGCAAAGCACAACTTTTTAAACGAATTCACATACCTGTCGCCTGTTCAATTATTATAACAGGAAAACTGAAAAGTGTTATCTCACACTGTACGGCACAGAAACAATTTTCCATTGAAATAACAGAAACTCAAAGCACAACTTTGTAAACTAATTCATATATGTGTCGCCTGTTCAATTATTATAACAGGAAAACTGAAAAGTGATATAACCCTCACCCTAACCCTAACCCTAACCCAAAGCCCCTAACCCTAACCCTAACCCTAACCCTAACCCTAAGCCTAACCCTAACCCTAACCCTAACCCCTAACCCTAACCCTAACCGTAACCCTAACCATATCCCTTACCCAGCCCTAACCTAACCCTAACCCTAACCCTAACCCTAACTCTAACCCTAACCCTAACTTGTTCCTAACAGGAACAAGTTTCCAAGGAAAGAACTTAAATGAAAAGCACTACTTTGTAAACTGAATCACATGTTTGTGACTCGCTCAATTAGGAATACGGGAAAACTGAAAAGTGTTATCTCGCACTGTACGGCACAGAAACAAGTTTCCATCGAAAGAACAGAATCGCAAAGCACAACTTTGTAAACTAAATCACATACGTGTCGCCTGTTCAATTATTATAACAGGAAAACTGAAAAGTGATATAACCCTTATCCTAACCCTAACCCTAACCCAAAGCCCCTAACCCTAACCCTAACCCTAACCCCTAACCCTAACCCTAACCCTAACCCTAACCCTAAACCCTAACCCTAACCCTAACTGTAACCCTAACCATATCCCTTACCTAGCCCTAACCTAACCGTAACCCTAACCCTAACCCTAACCCTAACCCTAACCCTAACCCTAACTTGTTCCTAAAAAGTTTCCAAGGAAAGAACATAAATGAAAAGCACCACTTTGTAAACTGAATCACATGTGTGTCACTCGCTCAATTAGGAATACAGGAAAACCGAAAAGTGTTATCTCGCACTGTACGGCACAGGAAAAAGTTTCCATCGAAAGAA
This sequence comes from Meriones unguiculatus, assembly GCF_030254825.1. Classification (NCBI taxonomy): domain Eukaryota; kingdom Metazoa; phylum Chordata; class Mammalia; order Rodentia; family Muridae; genus Meriones; species Meriones unguiculatus. The sequence goes on along the minus strand of NC_083360.1, from coordinate 48,000,725 downwards.
CAGAAAAGCAAAGCACAACTTTGTAAACTAATTCACATACGTGTCGCCTGTTCAATTATTATAACAGGAAAACTGAAAAGTGATATAATGCACTGTACAGCACAGAAACATGTTTCCATCGAAAGAACAGAAACGCAAAGCACAACTTTGTAAACTAATTCACATACGTGTCGCCTGTTCAATTATTATAACAGGAAAACTGAAAAGTGTTATCTCACACTGTACTGCACAGAAACAAGTTTCCATCGAAAGAACAGAAACGCAAAGCACAACTTTGTAAACTAAATCACATACGTGTCGCCCGTTCAATTATTACAACAGGAAAACTGAAAAGTGATATATGACATTGTACAGCACAGGAACAAGTTTCAAATGAAAGAACAAAAAAGAAAATCACTAATTTGTAAACTAAATCACCTGTGTGTCGCTCACTCAATTAGGAATACGGGAAAACTGAAAAGTGTTATCTCGCACTGTACTGAACAAAAAAGAAAATAACTAATACTGTACTGAACAAAAAAGAAAATAACTAATTTGTAAACTAAATCACCTGTGTGTCGCTCACTCAATTAGGAATACGGAAAAACTGAAAAGTGTTATCTCGCACTGTACGGCACAGAAACAAGTTTCCATTGAAATAACAGAAACTCAAAGCACAACTTTGTAAAGTAAATCACATACGTGTCGCCCGTTCAATTAGTATAACAGGAAAACTGAAAAGTGATATAACCCTCACCCTAACCATAACCCTAACCCAAAGCCCCTAACCCTAACCCTAAACCCTAACCCTAACCCCTAACCCTAACCCTAACCCTAACCCTAACCCTAACCCCTAACCCTAACCCTAAACGTAACCCTAACCATATCCCTTACCTAGCCCTAATCTAACCGTAACCCTAACCTTAACCCTAACCCTAACCCTAACCCTAACTTGTTCCTAAAAAGTTTCCAAGGAAAAAACATAAATGAAAAGCACCACTTTGTAAACTGAATCACATGTGTGTCACTCACTCCATTAGGAATACAGGAAAACCGAAAAGTGTTATCTCGCACTGTACAGCACAGGAAAAAGTTTCCATCGAAAGAACAGAAAAGCAAAGCACAACTTTGTAAACTAATTCACATATGTGTCGCCTGTTCAATTATTATAACAGGAAAACTGAAAAGTGATATAACGCACTGTACAACACAGAAACATGTTTCCATCGAAAGAACAGAAACGCAAAGGACAACTTTGTAAACTAATTCACATACGTGTCGCCTGTTCAATTATTATAACAGGAAAACTGAAAAGTGATATAACCCTCACACTAACCCTAACCCTAACCCAAAGCCCTAACCCTAACCCTAACCCTAACCCTAACCCTAACCCTAACCCCTAACCCTAACCCTAACCCTAACCCTAACCCCTAACCCTAACCCTAACCCTAACCGTAACCCTAACCATATCCCTTACCCAGCCCTAACCTAACCCTAACCCTAACCCTAACCCTAACCCTAACCCTAACCCTAACTTGTTCCTAACAGGAACAAGTTTCCAAGGAAAGAACGTAAATGAAAAGCACTACTTTGTAAACTGAATCACATGTTTGTCACTCGCTCAATTAGGAATACAGGAAAACCGAAAAGTGTTATCTCGCACTGTACGGCACAGGAAAAAGTTTCCATCGAAAGAACAGAAAAGCAAAGCACAACTTTGTAAACTAATTCACATACGTGTCGCCTGTTCAATTATTATAACAGGAAAACTGAAAAGTGATATAACGCACTGTACAGCACAGAAACATGTTTCCATCGAAAGAAAAGAAACGCAAAGCACAACTTTGTAAACTAATTCACATACGTGTCGCCTGTTCAATTATTATAACAGGAAAACTGAAAAGTGATATAACGCACGGTACAGCACAGGAACAAGTTTCCATCGAAAGAACAGAAAAGCAAAGCACAACTTTTTAAACGAATTCACATACCTGTCGCCTGTTCAATTATTATAACAGGAAAACTGAAAAGTGTTATCTCACACTGTACGGCACAGAAACAATTTTCCATTGAAATAACAGAAACTCAAAGCACAACTTTGTAAACTAATTCATATATGTGTCGCCTGTTCAATTATTATAACAGGAAAACTGAAAAGTGATATAACCCTCACCCTAACCCTAACCCTAACCCAAAGCCCCTAAACCTAACCCTAACCCTAACCCAAACCCTAACCCTAAGCCTAACCCTAACCCTAACCCTAACCCCTAACCCTAACCCTAACCGTAACCCTAACCATATCCCTTACCCAGCCCTAACCTAACCCTAACCCTAACCCTAACCCTAACTCTAACCCTAACCCTAACTTGTTCCTAACAGGAACAAGTTTCCAAGGAAAGAACTTAAATGAAAAGCACTACTTTGTAAACTGAATCACATGTTTGTCACTCGCTCAATTAGGAATACGGGAAAACTGAAAAGTGTTATCTCGCACTGTACGGCACAGAAACAAGTTTCCATCGAAAGAACAGAATCGCAAAGCACAACTTTGTAAACTAAATCACATACGTGTCGCCTGTTCAATTATTATAACAGGAAAACTGAAAAGTGATATAACCCTTATCCTAACCCTAACCCTAACCCAAAGCCCCTAACCCTAACCCTAACCCTAACCCCTAACCCTAACCCTAACCCTAACCCTAACCCTAAACCCTAACCCTAACCCTAACTGTAACCCTAACCATATCCCTTACCTAGCCCTAACCTAACCGTAACCCTAACCCTAACCCTAACCCTAACCCTAACTTGTTCCTAAAAAGTTTCCAAGGAAAGAACATAAATGAAAAGCACCACTTTGTAAACTGAATCACATGTGTGTCACTCGCTCAATTAGGAATACAGGAAAACCGAAAAGTGTTATCTCGCACTGTACGGCACAGGAAAAAGTTTCCATCGAAAGAACAGAAAAGCAAAGCACAACTTTGTAAACTAATTCACATACGTGTCGCCTGTTCAATTATTATAACAGGAAAACTGAAAAGTGATATAACGCACTGTACAGCACAGAAACATGTTTCCATCGAAAGAACAGAAACGCAAAGCACAACTTTGTAAACTAATTCACATACGTGTCGCCTGTTCAATTATTATAACAGGAAAACTGAAAAGTGTTATCTCACACTGTACTGCACAGAAACAAGTTTCCATCGAAAGAACAGAAACGCAAAGCACAACTTTGTAAACTAAATCACATACGTGTCGCCCGTTCAATTATTACAACAGGAAAACTGAAAAGTGATATATGACATTGTACAGCACAGGAACAAGTTTCAAATGAAAGAACAAAAAAGAAAATCACTAATTTGTAAACTAAATCACCTGTGTGTCGCTCACTCAATTAGGAATACGGGAAAACTGAAAAGTGTTATCTCGCACTGTACTGAACAAAAAAGAAAATAACTAATACTGTACTGAACAAAAAAGAAAATAACTAATTTGTAAACTAAATCACCTGTGTGTCGCTCACTCAATTAGGAATACGGAAAAACTGAAAAGTGTTATCTCGCACTGTACGGCACAGAAACAAGTTTCCATTGAAATAACAGAAACTCAAAGCACAACTTTGTAAACTAAATCACATACGTGTCGCCCGTTCAATTAGTATAACAGGAAAACTGAAAAGTGATATAACCCTCACCCTAACCATAACCCTAACCCAAAGCCCCTAACCCTAACCCTAACCCTAACCCTAACCCCTAACCTTAACCCTAACCCTAACCCTAACCCCTAACCCTAACCCTAAACGTAACCCTAACCATATCCCTTACCTAGCCCTAATCTAACCGTAACCCTAACCTTAACCCTAACCCTAACCCTAACCCTAACTTGTTCCTAAAAAGTTTCCAAGGAAAAAACATAAATGAAAAGCACCACTTTGTAAACTGAATCACATGTGTGTCACTCACTCCATTAGGAATACAGGAAAACCGAAAAGTGTTATCTCGCACTGTACAGCACAGGAAAAAGTTTCCATCGAAAGAACAGAAAAGCAAAGCACAACTTTGTAAACTAATTCACATACGTGTCGCCTGTTCAATTATTATAACAGGAAAACTGAAAAGTGATATAACGCACTGTACAGCACAGAAACATGTTTCCATCGAAAGAACAGAAACGCAAAGGACAACTTTGTAAACTAATTCACATACGTGTCGCCTGTTCAATTATTATAACAGGAAAACTGAAAAGTGATATAACCCTCACACTAACCCTAACCCTAACCCAAAGCCCTAACCCTAACCCTAACCCTAACCCTAACCCCTAACCCTAACCCTAACCCTAACCTAACCCCTAACCCTAACCCTAACCCTAACCGTAACCCTAACCATATCCCTTACCCAGCCCTAACCTAACCCTAACCCTAACCCTAACCCTAACCCTAACCCTAACTTGTTCCTAACAGGAACAAGTTTCCAAGGAAAGAACGTAAATGAAAAGCACTA
>NC_083360.1:47951244-47988744 GCF_030254825.1 Meriones unguiculatus | reverse complement strand
ATAACAGGAAAACTGAAAAGTGATATAATGCACGATACAGCACAGGAACAAGTTTCCATCGAAAGAACAGAAAAGCAAAGCACAACTTTTTAAACGAATTCACATACCTGTCGCCTGTTCAATTATTATAACAGGAAAACTGAAAAGTGTTATCTCGCACTGTACTGCACAGAAACAAGTTTCCATCGAAAGAACAGAAACGCAAAGCACAACTTTGTAAACTAAATCACATACGTGTCACTCGTTCAATTATTACAACAGGAAAACTGAAAAGTGATATATGACATTGTACAGCACAGGAACAAGTTTCAAATGAAAGAACAAAAAAGAAAATCACTAATTTGTAAACTAAATCACCTGTGTGTCGCTCACTCAATTAGGAATACGGAAAAACTGAAAAGTGTTATCTCACACTGTACGGCACAGAAACAAATTTCCATTGAAATAACAGAAACTCAAAGCACAACTTTGTAAACTAATTCATATATGTGTCGCCTGTTCAATTATTATAACAGGAAAACTGAAAAGTGATATAACCCTCACCCTAACCCTAACCCTAACCCAAAGCCCCTAACCCTAACCCTAACCCTAACCCTAACCCTAACCCCTAACCCTAACCCTAACCCTAACCCTAACCCTAACCCCTAACCCTAACTTGTTCCTAACAGGAACAAGTTTCCAAGGAAAGAACGTAAATGAAAAGCACTACATTGTAAACTGAATCACATGTTTGTCACTCGCTCAATTAGGAATACAGGAAAACCGAAAAGTGTTATCTCGCACTGTACGGCACAGAAACAAGTTTCCATCGAAAGAACAGAAACGCAAAGCACAACTTTGTAAACTAAATCACATACGTGTCGCCCGTTCAATTATTACAACAGGAAAACTGAAAAGTGATATACGACATTGTACAGCACAGGAACAAGTTTCAAATGAAAAACAAAAAAGAAAATCACTAATTTGTAAACTAAATCACCTGTGTGTCGCTCACTCAATTAGGAATACGGAAAAACTGAAAAGTGTTATCTCGCACTGTACGGCACAGAAACAAGTTTCCATTGAAATAACAGAAACTCAAAGCACAACTTTGTAAACTAATTCACATATGTGTCGCCTGTTCAATTAGTATAACAGGAAAACTGAAAAGTGATATAACCCTCACCCTAACCCTAACCCTAATCCAAAGCCCCTAACCCTAACCCTAACCCTAACCCTAACCCTAACCCCTTACCCTAACCCTAAACGTAACCCTAACCATATCCCTTACCTAGCCCTAATCTAACCGTAACCCTAACCTTAACCCTAACCCTAACCCTAACCCTAACTTGTTCCTAAAAAGTTTCCAAGGAAAGAACATAAATGAAAAGCACCACTTTGTAAACTGAATCACATGTGTGTCACTCACTCCATTAGGAATACAGGAAAACCGAAAAGTGTTATCTCGCACTGTACAGCACAGGAAAAAGTTTCCATCGAAAGAACAGAAAAGCAAAGCACAACTTTGTAAACTAATTCACATACGTGTCGCCTGTTCAATTATTATAACAGGAAAACTGAAAAGTGATATAACGCACTGTACAGCACAGAAACATGTTTCCATCGAAAGAACAGAAACGCAAAGCACAACTTTGTAAACTAATTCACATACGTGTCGCCTGTTCAATTATTATAACAGGAAAACTGAAAAGTGATATAACCCTCACACTAACCCTAACCCTAACCCAAAGCCCTAACCCTAACCCTAACCCTAACCCTAACCCTAACCCCTAACCCTAACCCTAACCCTAACCCTAACCCTAACCCCTAACCCTAACCCTAACCGTAACCCTAACCATATCCCTTACCCAGCCCTAACCTAACCCTAACCCTAACCCTAACCCTAACCCTAACCCTAACTTGTTCCTAACAGGAACAAGTTTCCAAGGAAAGAACGTAAATGAAAAGCACTACTTTGTAAACTAATTCATATATGTGTCGCCTGTTCAATTATTATAACAGGAAAACTGAAAAGTGATATAACCCTCACCCTAACGCTAACCCTAACCCAAAGCCCCTAACCCTAACCCTAACCCTAACTCCTAACCCTAACCCTAACCCTAACCCTAACCCCTAACCCTAACCCTAACCCTAACCGTAACCCTAACCATATCCCTTATCCAGCCCTAACCTAACCCTAACCCTAACCCTAACCCTAACCCTAACCCTAACCCTAACCCTAACCCTAACTTGTTCCTAACAGGAACAAGTTTCCAAGGAAAGAACGTAAATGAAAAGCACTACTTTGTAAACTGAATCACATGTTTGTCACTCGCTCAATTAGGAATACAGGAAAACCGAAAAGTGTTATCTCGCACTGTACGGCACAGAAACAAGTTTCCATCGAAAGAACAGAATCGCAAAGCACAACTTTGTAAACTAAATCACATACGTGTCGCACGTTCAATTATTACAACAGGAATACTGAAAAGTGATATATGACATTGTACAGCACAGGAACAAGTTTCAAATGAAAAACAAAAAAGAAAATCACTAATTTGTAAACTAAATCACCTGTGTGTCGCTCACTCAATTAGGAATACGGGAAAACTGAAAAGTGTTATCTCGCACTGTACGGCACAGAAACAAGTTTCCATTGAAATAACAGAAACTCAAAGCACAACTTTGTAAACTAATTCACATATGTGTCGCCTGTTCAATTATTATAACAGGAAAACTGAAAAGTGATATAACCCTCATCCTAACCCTAACCCTAACCCAAAGCCCCTAACCCTAACCCTAACCCTAACCCCTAACCCTAACCCTAACCCTAACCCTACACCTAACCCTAACCCTAACCCCTAACCCTAACCCTAACCGTAACCCTAACCATATCCCTTACCTAGCCCTAACCTAACCGTAACCCTAACCCTAACCCTAACCCTAACCCTAACCCTAACCCTAACTTGTTCCTAAAAAGTTTCCAAGGAAAGAACATAAATGAAAAGCACCACTTTGTAAACTGAATCACATGTGTGTCACTCGCTCAATTAGGAATACAGGAAAACCGAAAAGTGTTATCTCGCACTGTACGGCACAGAAACAATTTTCCATCGAAAGAACAGAAAAGCAAAGCACAACTTTTTAAACGAATTCACATACGTGTCGCCTGTTCAATTATTATAACAGGAAAACTGAAAAGTGATATAACGCACTGTACAGCACAGAAACATGTTTCCATCGAAAGAACAGAAACGCAAAGCACAACTTTGTAAACTAATTCACATACGTGTCGCCTGTTCAATTATTATAACAGGAAAACTGAAAAGTGATATAACGCACGGTACAGCACAGGAACAAGTTTCCATCGAAAGAACAGAAAAGCAAAGCACAACTTTTTAAACGAATTCACATACCTATCGCCTGTTCAATTATTATAACAGGAAAACTGAAAAGTGTTATCTCGCACTGTACTGCACAGAAACAAGTTTCCATCGAAAGAACAGAAACGCAAAGCACAACTTTGTAAACTAAATCACATACGTGTCGCCCGTTCAATTATTACAACAGGAAAACTGAAAAGTGATATATGACATTGTACAGCACAGGAACAAGTTTCAAATGAAAGAACAAAAAAGAAAATCACTAATTTGTAAACTAAATCACCTGTGTGTCGCTCACTCAATTAGGAATACGGAAAAACTGAAAAGTGTTATCTCACACTGTACGGCACAGAAACAAATTTCCATTGAAATAACAGAAACTCAAAGCACAACTTTGTAAACTAATTCATACATGTGTCGCCTGTTCAATTATTATAACAGGAAAACTGAAAAGTGATATAACCCTCACCCTAACCCTAACCCTAACCCAAAGCCCCTAACCCTAACCCTAACCCTAACCCTAACCCTAACCCCTAACCCTAACCCTAACCCTAACCCTAACCCTAACCCCTAACCCTAACCCTAACCCTAACCGTAACCCTAACCATATCCCTTACCCAGCCCTAACCTAACCCTAACCCTAACCCTAACCCTAACACTAACCCTAACCCTAACTTGTTCCTAACAGGAACAAGTTTCCAAGGAAAGAACGTAAATGAAAAGCACTACTTTGTAACTGAATCACATGTTTGTCACTCGCTCAATTAGGAATACAGGAAAACCGAAAAGTGTTATCTCGCACTGTACGGCACAGAAACAAGTTTCCATCGAAAGAACAGAAACGCAAAGCACAACTTTGTAAACTAAATCACATACGTGTCGCCCGTTCAATTATTACTACAGGAAAACTGAAAAGTGATATATGACATTGTACAGCACAGGAACAAGTTTCAAATGAAAAACAAAAAAGAAAATCACTAATTTGTAAACTAAATCACCTGTGTGTCGCTCACTCAATTAGGAATACGGGAAAACTGAAAAGTGTTATCTCGCACTGTACGGCACAGAAACAAGTTTCCATTGAAATAACAGAAACTCAAAGCACAACTTTGTAAACTAATTCACATATATATTGCCTGTTCAATTAGTATAACAGGAAAACTGAAAAGTGATATAACCCTCACCCTAACCCTAACCCTAACCCAAAGCCCCTAACCCTAACACTAACCCTAACCCTAACCCCTAACCCTAACCCTAACCCTAACCCTAACCCCTAACCCTAACCCTAAACGTAACCCTAACCATATCCTTTACCTAGCCCTAATCTAACCGTAACCCTAACCTTAACCCTAACCCTAACCCTAACCCTAACTTGTTCCTAAAAAGTTTCCAAGGAAAGAACATAAATGAAAAGCACCACTTTTTAAACTGAATCACATGTGTGTCACTCGCTCCATTAGGAATACAGGAAAACCGAAAAGTGTTATCTCGCACTGTACAGCACAGGAAAAAGTTTCCATCGAAAGAACAGAAAAGCAAAGCACAACTTTGTAAACTAATTCACATACGTGTCGCCTGTTCAATTATTATAACAGGAAAACTGAAAAGTGATATAACGCACTGTACAGCACAGAAACATGTTTCCATCGAAAGAACAGAAACGCAAAGCACAACTTTTTAAACTAATTCACATACGTGTCGCCTGTTCAATTATTATAACAGGAAAACTGAAAAGTGATATAACCCTCACACTAACCCTAACCCTAACCCAAAGCCCTAACCTAACCCTAACCCTAACCCTAACCCCTAACCCTAACCCTAACCCTAACCCCTAACCCTAACCCTAACCCTAACCGTAACCCTAACCATATCCCTTACCCAGCCCTAACCTAACCCTAACCCTAACCCTAAACCTAACCCTAAACCTAACCCTAACCCTAACTTGTTCCTAACAGGAACAAGTTTCCAAGGAAAGAACGTAAATGAAAAGCACTACTTTGTAAACTGAATCACATGTTTGTCACTCGCTCAATTAGGAATACAGGAAAACCGAAAAGTGTTATCTCGCACTGTACGGCACAGAAACAAATTTCCATGGAAAGAACAGAAACGCAAAGCACAACTTTGTAAACTAAATCACATACGTGTCACCCGTTCAATTATTACAACAGGAAAACTGAAAAGTGATATATGACATTGTACAGCACAGGAACAAGTTTCAAATGAAAGAACAAAAAAGAAAATCACTAATTTGTAAACTAAATCATCTGTGTGTCGCTCACTCAATTAGGAATACGGGAAAACTGAAAAGTGTTATCTTGCACTGTACGGCACAGAAACAAGTTTCCATTGAAATAACAGAAACTCAAAGCACAACTTTGTAAACTAATTCACATATGTGTCGCCTGTTCAATTATTATAACAGGAAAACTGAAAAGTGATATAACCCTCATCCTAACCCTAACCCTAACCCAAAGCCCCTAACCCTAACCCTAACCCTAACCCTAACCCCTAACCCTAACCCTAACCCTACACCTAACCCTAACCCCTAACCCTAACCCTAAACGTAACCCTAACCATATCCCTTACCTAGCCCTAATCTAACCTTAACCCTAACCTTAACCCTAACCCTAACCCTAACCCTAACTTGTTCCTAAAAAGTTTCCAAGGAAAGAACATAAATGAAAAGCACCACTTTGTAAACTGAATCACATGTGTGTCACTCGCTCAATTAGGAATACAGGAAAACCGAAAAGTGTACGGCACAGAAACATTTTTCCATCGAAAGAACAGAAAAGCAAAGCACAACTTTTTAAACGAATTTACATACATGTCGCCTGTTCAATTATTATAACAGGAAAACTGAAAAGTGTTATCTCGCACTGTACTGCACAGAAACAAGTTTCCATCGAAAGAACAGAAACGCAAAGCACAACTTTGTAAACTAAATCACATACGTGTCGCCCGTTCAATTATTACAACAGGAAAACTGAAAAGTGATATATGACATTGTACAGCACAGGAACAAGTTTCAAATGAAAGAACAAAAAAGAAAATCACTAATTTGTAAACTAAATCACCTGTGTGTCGCTCACTCAATTAGGAATACGGAAAAACTGAAAAGTGTTATCTCACACTGTACGGCACAGAAACAAATTTCCATTGAAATAACAGAAACTCAAAGCACAACTTTGTAAACTAATTCATATATGTGTCGCCTGTTCAATTATTATAACAGGAAAACTGAAAAGTGATATAACCCTCACCCTAACCCTAACCCTAACCCAAAGCCCCTAACCCTAACCCTAACCCTAACCCTAACCCTAACCCCTAACCCTAACCCTAACCCTAACCCTAACCCTAACCCTAACCCCTAACCCTAACCCTAACCCTAACCGTAACCCTAACAATATCCCTTACCCAGCCCTAACCTAACCCTAACCCTAACCCTAACCCTAACCCTAACCCTAACTTGTTCCTAACAGGAACAAGTTTCCAAGGAAAGAACGTAAATGAAAAGCACTACTTTGTAAACTGAATCACATGTTTGTCACTCGCTCAATTAGGAATACAGGAAAACCGAAAAGTGTTATCTCGCACTGTACGGCACAGAAACAAGTTTCCATCGAAAGAACAGAAACGCAAAGCACAACTTTGTAAACTAAACCACATACGTGTCGCCCGTTCAATTATTACAACAGGAAAACTGAAAAGTGATATATGACATTGTACAGCACAGGAACAAGTTTCAAATGAAAAACAAAAAAGAAAATCACTAATTTGTAAACTAAATCACCTGTGTGTCGCTCACTCAATTAGGAATACGGGAAAACTGAAAAGTGTTATCTCGCACTGTACGGCACAGAAACAAGTTTCCATTGAAATAACAGAAACTCAAAGCACAACTTTGTAAACTAATTCACATATATATTGCCTGTTCAATTAGTATAACAGGAAAACTGAAAAGTGATATAACCCTCACCCTAACCCTAACCCTAACCCAAAGCCCCTAACCCTAACCCTAACCCTAACACTAACCCCTAACCCTAACCCTAACCCTAACCCTAACCCTAACCCCTAACCCTAACCCTAAACGTAACCCTAACCATATCCCTTACCTAGCCCTAATCTAACCGTAACCCTAAACTTAACCCTAACCCTAACCCTAACCCTAACTTGTTCCTAAAAAGTTTCCAAGGAAAGAACATAAATGAAAAGCACCACTTTTTAAACTGAATCACATGTGTGTCACTCGCTCCATTAGGAATACAGGAAAACCGAAAAGTGTTATCTCGCACTGTACAGCACAGGAAAAAGTTTCCATCGAAAGAACAGAAAAGCAAAGCACAACTTTGTAAACTAATTCACATACGTGTCGCCTGTTGAATTATTATAACAGGAAAACTGAAAAGTGATATAACGCACTGTACAGCACAGAAACATGTTTCCATCGAAAGAACAGAAACGCAAAGCACAACTTTTTAAACTAATTCACATACGTGTCGCCTGTTCAATTATTATAACAGGAAAACTGAAAAGTGATATAACCCTCACACTAACCCTAACCCTAACCCAAAGCCCTAACCTAACCCTAACCCTAACCCTAACCCCTAACCCTAACCCTAACCCTAACCCCTAACCCTAACCCTAACCCTAACCGTAACCCTAACCATATCCCTTACCCAGCCCTAACCTAACCCTAACCCTAACCCTAAACCTAACCCTAACCCTAACCCTAACCCTAACTTGTTCCTAACAGGAACAAGTTTCCAAGGAAAGAACGTAAATGAAAAGCACTACTTTGTAAACTGAATCACATGTTTGTCACTCGCTCAATTAGGAATACAGGAAAACCGAAAAGTGTTATCTCGCACTGTACGGCACAGAAACAAATTTCCATGGAAAGAACAGAAACGCAAAGCACAACTTTGTAAACTAAATCACATACGTGTCACCCGTTCAATTATTACAACAGGAAAACTGAAAAGTGATATATGACATTGTACAGCACAGGAACAAGTTTCAAATGAAAGAACAAAAAAGAAAATCACTAATTTGTAAACTAAATCATCTGTGTGTCGCTCACTCAATTAGGAATACGGGAAAACTGAAAAGTGTTATCTTGCACTGTACGGCACAGAAACAAGTTTCCATTGAAATAACAGAAACTCAAAGCACAACTTTGTAAACTAATTCACATATGTGTCGCCTGTTCAATTATTATAACAGGAAAACTGAAAAGTGATATAACCCTCATCCTAACCCTAACCCTAACCCAAAGCCCCTAACCCTAACCCTAACCCTAACCCATAACCCTAACCCTAACCCTACACCTAACCCTAACCCCTAACCCTAACCCTAAACGTAACCCTAACCATATCCCTTACCTAGCCCTAATCTAACCTTAACCCTAACCTTAACCCTAACCCTAACCCTAACCCTAACTTGTTCCTAAAAAGTTTCCAAGGAAAGAACATAAATGAAAAGCACCACTTTGTAAACTGAATCACATGTGTGTCACTCGCTCAATTAGGAATACAGGAAAACCGAAAAGTGTTATCTTGCACTGTACGGCACAGAAACAATTTTCCATCGAAAGAACAGAAAAGCAAAGCACAACTTTTTAAACGAATTCACATACGTGTCACCTGTTCAATTATTATAACAGGAAAACTGAAAAGTGATATAACGCACTGTACAGCACAGAAACATGTTTCCATCGAAAGAACAGAAACGCAAAGCACAACTTTGTAAACTAATTCACATACGTGTCGCCTGTTCAATTATTATAACAGGAAAACTGAAAAGTGATATTACGCACGGTACAGCACAGGAACAAGTTTCCATCAAAAGAACAGAAAAGCAAAGCACAACTTTTTAAACGAATTCACATACCTGTCGCCTGTTCAATTATTATAATAGGAAAACTGAAAAGTGTTATCTCGCACTGTACTGCACAGAAACAAGTTTCCATCGAAAGAACAGAAACGCAAAGCACAACTTTGTAAACTAAATCACATACGTGTCGCCCGTTCAATTATTACAACAGGAAAACTGAAAAGTGATATATGACATTGTACAGCACAGGAACAAGTTTCAAATGAAAGAACAAAAAAGAAAATCACTAATTTGTAAACTAAATCACCTGTGTGTCGCTCACTCAATTAGGAATACGGAAAAACTGAAAAGTGTTATCTCACACTGTACGGCACAGAAACAAATTTCCATTGAAATAACAGAAACTCAAAGCACAACTTTGTAAACTAATTCATATATGTGTCGCCTGTTCAATTATTATAACAGGAAAACTGAAAAGTGATATAACCCTCACCCTAACCCTAACCCTAACCCAAAGCCCCTAACCCTAACCCTAACCCTAACCCTAACCCTAACCCTAACCCTAACCCCTAACCCTAACCCTAACCCTAACCCTAACCCTAACCCCTAACCCTAACCCTAACCCTAACCGTAACCCTAACAATATCCCTTACCCAGCCCTAACCTAACCCTAACCCTAACCCTAACCCTAACCCTAACCCTAACTTGTTCCTAACAGGAACAAGTTTCCAAGGAAAGAACGTAAATGAAAAGCACTACTTTGTAAACTGAATCACATGTTTGTCACTCGCTCAATTAGGAATACAGGAAAACCGAAAAGTGTTATCTCGCACTGTACGGCACAGAAACAAGTTTCCATCGAAAGAACAGAAACGCAAAGCACAACTTTGTAAACTAAACCACATACGTGTCGCCCGTTCAATTATTACAACAGGAAAACTGAAAAGTGATATATGACATTGTACAGCACAGGAACAAGTTTCAAATGAAAAACAAAAAAGAAAATCACTAATTTGTAAACTAAATCACCTGTGTGTCGCTCACTCAATTAGGAATACGGGAAAACTGAAAAGTGTTATCTCGCACTGTACGGCACAGAAACAAGTTTCCATTGAAATAACAGAAACTCAAAGCACAACTTTGTAAACTAATTCACATATATATTGCCTGTTCAATTAGTATAACAGGAAAACTGAAAAGTGATATAACCCTCACCCTAACCCTAACCCTAACCCAAAGCCCCTAACCCTAACCCTAACCCTAACACTAACCCCTAACCCTAACCCTAACCCTAACCCTAACCCTAACCCTAACCCCTAACCCTAACCCTAAACGTAACCCTAACCATATCCCTTACCTAGCCCTAATCTAACCGTAACCCTAAACTTAACCCTAACCCTAACCCTAACCCTAACTTGTTCCTAAAAAGTTTCCAAGGAAAGAACATAAATGAAAAGCACCACTTTGTAAACTGAATCACATGTGTGTCACTCGCTCCATTAGGAATACAGGAAAACCGAAAAGTGTTATCTCGCACTGTACAGCACAGGAAAAAGTTTCCATCGAAAGAACAGAAAAGCAAAGCACAACTTTGTAAACTAATTCACATACGTGTCGCCTGTTGAATTATTATAACAGGAAAACTGAAAAGTGATATAACGCACTGTACAGCACAGAAACATGTTTCCATCGAAAGAACAGAAACGCAAAGCACAACTTTTTAAACTAATTCACATACGTGTCGCCTGTTCAATTATTATAACAGGAAAACTGAAAAGTGATATAACCCTCACACTAACCCTAACCCTAACCCAAAGCCCTAACCTAACCCTAACCCTAACCCTAACCCTAACCCCTAACCCTAACCCTAACCCTAACCCTAACCCCTAACCCTAACCCTAACCCTAACCGTAACCCTAACCATATCCCTTACCCAGCCCTAACCTAACCCTAACCCTAACCCTAACCCTAACCCTAACCCTAACCCTAACTTGTTCCTAACAGGAACAAGTTTCCAAGGAAAGAACGTAAATGAAAAGCACTACTTTGTAAACTGAATCACATGTTTGTCACTCGCTCAATTAGGAATACAGGAAAACCGAAAAGTGTTATCTCGCACTGTACGGCACAGAAACAAGTTTCCATGGAAAGAACAGAAACGCAAAGCACAACTTTGTAAACTAAATCACATACGTGTCACCCGTTCAATTATTACAACAGGAAAACTGAAAAGTGATATATGACATTGTACAGCACAGGAACAAGTTTCAAATGAAAGAACAAAAAAGAAAATCACTAATTTGTAAACTAAATCATCTGTGTGTCGCTCACTCAATTAGGAATACGGGAAAACTGAAAAGTGTTATCTTGCACTGTACGGCACAGAAACAAGTTTCCATTGAAATAACAGAAACTCAAAGCACAACTTTGTAAACTAATTCACATATGTGTCGCCTGTTCAATTATTATAACAGGAAAACTGAAAAGTGATATAACCCTCATCCTAACCCTAACCCTAACCCAAAGCCCCTAACCCTAACCCTAACCCTAACCCTAAACCCTAACCCTAACCCTAACCCTAACCCTAACCCTAACCCCTAACCCTAACCCTAAACGTAACCCTAACCATATCCCTTACCTAGCCCTAATCTAACCTTAACCCTAACCTTAACCCTAACCCTAACCCTAACCCTAACTTGTTCCTAAAAAGTTTCCAAGGAAAGAACATAAATGAAAAGCACCACTTTGTAAACTGAATCACATGTGTGTCACTCGCTCAATTAGGAATACAGGAAAACCGAAAAGTGTTATCTCGCACTGTACGGCACAGAAACATTTTTCCATCGAAAGAACAGAAAAGCAAAGCACAACTTTTTAAACGAATTCACATACGTGTCGCCTGTTCAATTATTATAACAGGAAAACTGAAAAGTGATATAACGCACTGTACAGCACAGAAACATGTTTCCATCGAAAGAACAGAAACGCAAAGCACAACTTTGTAAACTAATTCACATACGTGTCGCCTGTTCAAATATTATAACAGGAAAACTGAAAAGTGATATAACGCACGGTACAGCACAGGAACAAGTTTCCATCGAAAGAACAGAAAAGCAAAGCACAACTTTTTAAACGAATTCACATACCTGTCGCCTGTTCAATTATTATAACAGGAAAACTGAAAAGTGTTATCTCGCACTGTACTGCACAGAAACAAGTTTCCATCGAAAGAACAGAAACGCAAAGCACAACTTTGTAAACTAAATCACATACGTGTCGCCCGTTCAATTATTACAACAGGAAAACTGAAAAGTGATATATGACATTGTACAGCACAGGAACAAGTTTCAAATGAAAGAACAAAAAAGAAAATCACTAATTTGTAAACTAAATCACCTGTGTGTCGCTCACTCAATTAGGAATACGGAAAAACTGAAAAGTGTTATCTCACACTGTACGGCACAGAAACAAATTTCCATTGAAATAACAGAAACTCAAAGCACAACTTTGTAAACTAATTCATATATGTGTCGCCTGTTCAATTATTATAACAGGAAAACTGAAAAGTGATATAACCCTCACCCTAACCCTAACCCTAACCCAAAGCCCCTAACCCTAACCCTAACCCTAACCCTAACCCTAACCCCTAACCCTAACCCTAACCCTAACCCTAACCCTAACCCCTAACCCTAACCCTAACCCTAACCGTAACCCTAACCATATCCCTTACCCAGCCCTAACCTAACCCTAACCCTAACCCTAACCCTAACCCTAACCCTAACTTGTTCCTAACAGGAACAAGTTTCCAAGGAAAGAACGTAAATGAAAAGCACTACTTTGTAAACTGAATCACATGTTTGTCACTCGCTCAATTAGGAATACAGGAAAACCGAAAAGTGTTATCTCGCACTGTACGGCACAGAAACAAGTTTCCATCGAAAGAACAGAAACGCAAAGCACAACTTTGTAAACTAAACCACATACGTGTCGCCCGTTCAATTATTAAACAGGAAAACTGAAAAGTGATATATGACATTGTACAGCACAGGAACAAGTTTCAAATGAAAAACAAAAAAGAAAATCACTAATTTGTAAACTAAATCACCTGTGTGTCGCTCACTCAATTAGGAATACGGGAAAACTGAAAAGTGTTATCTCGCACTGTACGGCACAGAAACAAGTTTCCATTGAAATAACAGAAACTCAAAGCACAACTTTGTAAACTAATTCACATATATATTGCCTGTTCAATTAGTATAACAGGAAAACTGAAAAGTGATATAACCCTCACCCTAACCCTAACCCTAACCCAAAGCCCCTAACCCTAACCCTAACCCTAACACTAACCCCTAACCCTAACCCTAACCCTAACCCTAACCCCTAACCCTAACCCTAAACGTAACCCTAACCATATCCCTTACCTAGCCCTAATCTAACCGTAACCCTAACCTTAACCCTAACCCTAACCCTAACCCTAACTTGTTCCTAAAAAGTTTCCAAGGAAAGAACATAAATGAAAAGCACCACTTTGTAAACTGAATCACATGTGTGTCACTCGCTCCATTAGGAATACAGGAAAACCGAAAAGTGTTATCTCGCACTGTACAGCACAGGAAAAAGTTTCCATCGAAAGAACAGAAAAGCAAAGCACAACTTTGTAAACTAATTCACATACGTGTCGCCTGTTCAATTATTATAACAGGAAAACTGAAAAGTGATATAACGCACTGTACAGCACAGAAACATGTTTCCATCGAAAGAACAGAAACGCAAAGCACAACTTTTTAAAGTAATTCACATACGTGTCGCCTGTTCAATTATTATAACAGGAAAACTGAAAAGTGATATAACCCTCACACTAACCCTAACCCTAACCCAAAGCCCTAACCTAACCCTAACCCTAACCCTAACCCTTAACCCTAACCCTAACCCTAACCCCTAACCCTAACCCTAACCCTAACCGTAACCCTAACCATATCCCTTACCCAGCCCTAACCTAACCCTAACCCTAACCCTAACCCTAACCCTAACCCTAACCCTAACCCTAACTTGTTCCTAACAGGAACAAGTTTCCAAGGAAAGAACGTAAATGAAAAGCACTATTTTGTAAACTGAATCACATGTTTGTCACTCGCTCAATTAGGAATACAGGAAAACCGAAAAGTGTTATCTCGCACTGTACGGCACAGAAACAAGTTTCCATGGAAAGAACAGAAACGCAAAGCACAACTTTGTAAACTAAATCACATACGTGTCACCCGTTCAATTATTACAACAGGAAAACTGAAAAGTGATATATGACATTGTACAGCACAGGAACAAGTTTCAAATGAAAGAACAAAAAAGAAAATCACTAATTTGTAAACTAAATCATCTGTGTGTCGCTCACTCAATTAGGAATACGGGAAAACTGAAAAGTGTTATCGTGCACTGTACGGCACAGAAACAAGTTTCCATTGAAATAACAGAAACTCAAAGCACAACTTTGTAAACTAATTCACATATGTGTCGCCTGTTCAATTATTATAACAGGAAAACTGAAAAGTGATATAACCCTCATCCTAACCCTAACCCTAACCCAAAGCCCCTAACCCTAACCCTAACCCTAACCCCTAACCCTAACCCTAACCCTAACCCTAACCCCTAACCCTAACCCTAAACGTAACCCTAACCATATCCCTTACCTAGCCCTAATCTAACCTTAACCCTAACCTTAACCCTAACCCTAACCCTAACCCTAACTTGTTCCTAAAAAGTTTCCAAGGAAAGAACATAAATGAAAAGCACCACTTTGTAAACTGAATCACATGTGTGTCACTCGCTCCATTAGGAATACAGGAAAACCGAAAAGTGTTATCTCGCACTGTACAGCACAGGAAAAAGTTTCCATCGAAAGAACAGAAAAGCAAAGCACAACTTTGTAAACGAATTCACATACGTGTCGCCTGTTCAATTATTATAAAAGGAAAACTGAAAAGTGATATAACGCACTGTACAGCACAGAAACATGTTACCATCGAAAGAACAGAAACGCAAAGCACAACTTTGTAAACTAATTCACAAACGTGTCGCCTGTTCAATTATTATAACAGGAAAACTGAAAAGTGTTATCTCGCACTGTACTGCACATAAACAAGTTTCCATCGAAAGAACAGAAACGCAAAGCACAACTTTGTAAACTAAATCACATACGTGTCGCCCGTTCAATTATTACAACAGGAAAACTGAAAAGTGATATATGACATTGTACAGCACAGGAACAAGTTTCAAATGAAAGAACAAAATGAAAATCACTGATTTGTAAACTAAATCACCTGTGTGTCGCTCACTCAATTAGGAATACGGAAAAACTGAAAAGTGTTATCTCACACTGTACGGCACAGAAACAAGTTTCCATTGAAATAACAGAAACTCAAAGCACAACTTTGTAAACTAATTCATATATGTGTCGCCTGTTCAATTATTATAACAGTAAAACTGAATAGTGATATAACCCTTACCCTAACCCTAACCCTAACCCAAAGCCCCTAACCCTAACCCTAACCCCTAACCCTAACCCTAACCCTAACCCTAACCCTAACCCCTAACCCTAACCCTAACCCTAACCGTAACCCTAACCATATCCCTTACCCAGCCCTAACCTAACCCTAACCCTAACCCTAACCCTAACCCTAACCCTAACTTGTTCCTAACAGGAACAAGTTTCCAAGGAAAGAACTTAAATGAAAAGCACTACTTTGTAAACTGAATCACATGTTTGTCACTCGCTCAATTAGGAATACGGGAAAACTGAAAAGTGTTATCTTGCACTGTACGGCACAGAAACAAGTTTCCATTGAAATAACAGAAACTCAAAGCACAACTTTGTAAACTAATTCACATATGTGTCGCCTGTTCAATTATTATAACAGGAAAACTGAAAAGTGATATAACCCTCATCCTAACCCTAACCCTAACCCAAAGCCCCTAACCCTAACCCTAACCCTATCCCCTAACCCTAACCCTAACCCTAACCCTAACCCCTAACCCTAACCCTAACCGTAACCCTAACCATATCCCTTACCTAGCCCTAACCTAACCATAACCCTAACCGTAACCCTAACCCTAACCCTAACCCTAACTTGTTCCTAAAAAGTTTCCAAGGAAAGAACATAAATGAAAAGCACCACTTTGTAAACTGAATCACATGTGTGTCACTCGCTCAATTAGGAATACAGGAAAACCGAAAAGTGTTATCTCGCACTGTACGGCACAGAAACAATTTTCCATCGAAAGAACAGAAAAGCAAAGCACAACTTTTTAAACGAATTCACATACGTGTCGCCTGTTCAATTATTATAACAGGAAAACTGAAAAGTGATATAACGCACTGTACAGCACAGAAACATGTTTCCATCGAAAGAACAGAAACGCAAAGCACAACTTTGTAAACTAATTCACATACGTGTCGCCTGTTCAATTATTATAACAGGAAAACTGAAAAGTGATATAACGCATGGTACAGCACAGGAACAAGTTTCCATCGAAAGAACAGAAAAGCAAAGCACAACTTTTTAAACGAATTCACATACCTGTCGCCTGTTCAATTATTATAACAGGAAAACTGAAAAGTGTTATCTCGCACTGTACTGCACAGAAACAAGTTTCCATCGAAAGAACAGAAACGCAAAGCACAACTTTGTAAACTAAATCACATACGTGTCGCCCGTTCAATTATTACAACAGGAAAACTGAAAAGTGATATATGACATTGTACAGCACAGGAACAAGTTTCAAATGAAAGAACAAAAAAGAAAATCACTAATTTGTAAACTAAATCATCTGTGTGTCGCTCACTCAATTAGGAATACGGGAAAACTGAAAAGTGTTATCTTGCACTGTACGGCACAGAAACAAGTTTCCATTGAAATAACAGAAACTCAAAGCACAACTTTGTAAACTAATTCACATATGTGTCGCCTGTTCAATTATTATAACAGGAAAACTGAAAAGTGATATAACCCTCATCCTAACCCTAACCCTAACCCAAAGCCCCTAACCCTAACCCTAACCCTAACCCTAACCCCTAATCCTAATCCTAACCCTAACCCTAACCCTAACCCTAACCCTAACCCCTAACCGTAACCCTAACCATATCCCTTACCTAGCCCTAATCTAACCTTAACCCTAACCTTAACCCTAACCCTAACCCTAACCCTAACTTGTTCCTAAAAAGTTTCCAAGGAAAGAACATAAATGAAAAGCACCACTTTGTAAACTGAATCACATGTGTGTCACTCGCTCAATTAGGAATACAGGAAAACCGAAAAGTGTTATCTCGCACTGTACGGCACAGAAACATTTTTCCATCGAAAGAACAGAAAAGCAAAGCAAAACTTTTTAAACGAATTCACATACGTGTCGCCTGTTCAATTATTATAACAGGAAAACTGAAAAGTGATATAACGCACTGTACAGCACAGAAACATGTTTCCATCGAAAGAACAGAAACGCAAAGCACAACTTTGTAAACTAATTCACATACGTGTCGCCTGTTCAATTATTATAACAGGAAAACTGAAAAGTGATATAACGCACGGTACAGCACAGGAACAAGTTTCCATCGAAAGAACAGGAAAGCAAAGCACAACTTTTTAAACGAATTCACATACCTGTCGCCTGTTCAATTATTATAACAGGAAAACTGAAAAGTGTTATCTCGCACTGTACTGCACAGAAACAAGTTTCCATCGAAAGAACAGAAACGCAAAGCACAACTTTGTAAACTAAATCACATACGTGTCGCCCGTTCAATTATTACAACAGGAAAACTGAAAAGTGATATATGACATTGTACAGCACAGGAACAAGTTTCAAATGAAAGAACAAAAGAAAATCACTAATTTGTAAACTAAATCACCTGTGTGTCGCTCACTCAATTAGGAATACGGAAAAACTGAAAAGTGTTATCTCACACTGTATGGCACAGAAACAAATTTCCATTGAAATAACAGAAACTCAAAGCACAACTTTGTAAACTAATTCATATATGTGTCGCCTGTTCAATTATTATAACAGGAAAACTGAAAAGTGATATAACCCTCACCCTAACCCTAACCCTAACCCAAAGCCCCTAACCCTAACCCTAACCCTAACCCTAACCCTAACCCCTAACCCTAACCCTAACCCTAACCCTAACCCCTAACCCTAACCCTAACCCTAACCGTAACCCTAACCATATCCCTTACCCAGCCCTAACCTAACCCTAACCCTAACCCTAACCCTAACCCTAACCCTAACTTGTTCCTAACAGGAACAAGTTTCCAAGGAAAGAACGTAAATGAAAAGCACTACTTTATAAACTGAATCACATGTTTGTCACTCGCTCAATTAGGAATACAGGAAAACCGAAAAGTGTTATCTCGCACTGTACTGCACAGAAACAAGTTTCCATCGAAAGAAGAGAAACGCAAAGCACAACTTTGTAAACTAAACCACATACGTGTCGCCCGTTCAATTATTACAACAGGAAAACTGAAAAGTGATATATGACATTGTACAGCACAGGAACAAGTTTCAAATGAAAAACAAAAAAGAAAATCACTAATTTGTAAACTAAATCACCTGTGTGTCGCTCACTCAATTAGGAATACGGGAAAACTGAAAAGTGTTATCTCGCACTGTACGGCACAGAAACAAGTTTCCATTGAAATAACAGAAACTCAAAGCACAACTTTGTAAACTAATTCACATATATATTGCCTGTTCAATTAGTATAACAGGAAAACTGAAAAGTGATATAACCCTCACCCTAACCCTAACCCTAACCCAAAGCCCCTAACCCTAACCCTAACCCTAACACTAACCCCTAACCCTAACCCTAACCCTAACCCTAACCCCTAACCCTAACCCTAAACGTAACCCTAACCATATCCCTTACCTAGCCCTAATCTAACCGTAACCCTAACCTTAACCCTAACCCTAACCCTAACCCTAACTTGTTCCTAAAAAGTTTCCAAGGAAAGAACATAAATGAAAAGCACCACTTTGTAAACTGAATCACATGTGTGTCACTCGCTCCATTAGGAATACAGGAAAACCGAAAAGTGTTATCTCGCACTGTACAGCACAGGAAAAAGTTTCCATCGAAAGAACAGAAAAGCAAAGCACAACTTTGTAAACTAATTCACATACGTGTCGCCTGTTCAATTATTATAACAGGAAAACTGAAAAGTGATATAACGCACTGTACAGCACAGAAACATGTTTCCATCGAAAGAACAGAAACGCAAAGCACAACTTTTTAAACTAATTCACATACGTGTCGCCTGTTCAATTATTATAACAGGAAAACTGAAAAGTGATATAACCCTCACACTAACCCTAACCCTAACCCAAAGCCCTAACCTAACCCTAACCCTAACCCTAACCCCTAACCCTAACCCTAACCCTAACCCCTAACCCTAACCCTAACCCTAACCGTAACCCTAACCATATCCCTTACCCAGCCCTAACCTAACCCTAACCCTAACCCTAACCCTAACCCTAACCCTAACCCTAACCCTAACCCTAACTTGTTCCTAACAGGAACAAGTTTCCAAGGAAAGAACGTAAATGAAAAGCACTACTTTGTAAACTGAATCACATGTTTGTCACTCGCTCAATTAGGAATACAGGAAAACCGAAAAGTGTTATCTCGCACTGTACGGCACAGAAACAAGTTTCCATGGAAAGAACAGAAACGCAAAGCACAACTTTGTAAACTAAATCACATACGTGTCACCCGTTCAATTATTACAACAGGAAAACTGAAAAGTGATATATGACATTGTACAGCACAGGAACAAGTTTCAAATGAAAGAACAAAAAAGAAAATCACTAATTTGTAAACTAAATCATCTGTGTGTCGCTCACTCAATTAGGAATACGGGAAAACTGAAAAGTGTTATCGTGCACTGTACGGCACAGAAACAAGTTTCCATTGAAATAACAGAAACTCAAAGCACAACTTTGTAAACTAATTCACATATGTGTCGCCTGTTCAATTATTATAACAGGAAAACTGAAAAGTGATATAACCCTCATCCTAACCCTAACCCTAACCCAAAGCCCCTAACCCTAACCCTAACCCTAACCCCTAACCCTAACCCTAACCCTAACCCCTAACCCTAACCCTAAACGTAACCCTAACCATATCCCTTACCTAGCCCTAATCTAACCTTAACCCTAACCTTAACCCTAACCCTAACCCTAACCCTAACTTGTTCCTAAAAAGTTTCCAAGGAAAGAACATAAATGAAAAGCACCACTTTGTAAACTGAATCACATGTGTGTCACTCGCTCAATTAGGAATACAGGAAAACCGAAAAGTGTTATCTCGCACTGTACAGCACAGGAAAAAGTTTCCATCGAAAGAACAGAAAAGCAAAGCACAACTTTGTAAACGAATTCACATACGTGTCGCCTGTTCAATTATTATAAAAGGAAAACTGAAAAGTGATATAACGCACTGTACAGCACAGAAACATGTTTCCATCGAAAGAACAGAAACGCAAAGCACAACTTTGTAAACTAATTCACATACGTGTCGCCTGTTCAATTATTATAACAGGAAAACTGAAAAGTGTTATCTCGCACTGTACTGCACAGAAACAAGTTTCCATCGAAAGAACAGAAACGCAAAGCACAACTTTGTAAACTAAATCACATACGTGTCGCCCGTTCAATTATTACAACAGGAAAACTGAAAAGTGATATATGACATTGTACAGCACAGGAACAAGTTTCAAATGAAAGAACAAAAAAGAAAATCACTAATTTGTAAACTAAATCACCTGTGTGTCGCTCACTCAATTAGGAATACGGAAAAACTGAAAAGTGTTATCTCACACTGTACGGCACAGAAACAAGTTTCCATTGAAATAACAGAAACTCAAAGCACAACTTTGTAAACTAATTCATATATGTGTCGCCTGTTCAATTATTATAACAGTAAAACTGAAAAGTGATACAACCCTCACCCTAACCCTAACCCTAACCCAAAGCCCCTAACCCTAACCCTAACCCTAACCCTAACCCCTAACCCTAACCCTAACCCTAACCGTAACCCTAACCATATCCCTTACCCAGCCCTAACCTAACCCTAACCCTAACCCTAACCCTAACCCTAACCCTAACCCTAACCCTAACTTGTTCGTAACAGGAACAAGTTTCCAAGGAAAGAACGTAAATGAAAAGCACTACTTTGTAAACTGAATCACATGTTTGTCACTCGCTCAATTAGGAATACAGGAAAACCGAAAAGTGTTATCTCGCACTGTACGGCACAGAAACAAGTTTCCATCGAAAGAACGGAAACGCAAAGCACAACTTTGTAAACTAAATCACATACGTGTCGCCCGTTCATTTATTACAACAGGACAACTGAAAAGTGATATATGACATTGTACAGCACAGGAACAAGTTTCAAATGAAAAACAAAAAAGAAAATCACTAATTTGTAAACTAAATCACCTGTGTGTCGCTCACTCAATTAGGAATACGGGAAAACTGAAAAGTGTTATCTTGCACTGTACGGCACAGAAACAAGTTTCCATTGAAATAACAGAAACTCAAAGCACAACTTTGTAAACTAATTCACATATATGTCGCCAGTTCAATTAGTATAACAGGAAAACTGAAAAGTGATATAAACCTCACCGTAACCCTAACCCTAACCAAAACCCCCTAACCCTAACCCTAACCCTAACCCTAACCCTAACCCCTAACCCTAACCCTAACCCTAACCCTAACCCCTAACCCTAACCCTAAACGTAACCCTAACCATATCCCTTACCTAGCCCTAATCTAACCGTAACCCTAACCTTAACCCTAACCCTAACCCTAACCCTAACTTGTTCCTAAAAAGTTTCCAAGGAAAGAACATAAATGAAAAGCACCACTTTGTAAACTGAATCACATGTGTGTCACTCGCTCCATTAGGAATACAGGAAAACCGAAAAGTGTTATCTCGCACTGTACAGCACAGGAAAAAGTTTCCATCGAAAGAACAGAAAAGCAAAGCACAACTTTGTAAACTAATTCACATAGGTGTCGCCTGTTCAATTATTATAACAGGAAAACTGAAAAGTGATATAACGCACTGTACAGCACAGAAACATGTTTCCATCGAAAGAACAGAAACGCAAAGCACAACTTTTTAAACTAATTCACATACGTGTCGCCTGTTCAATTATTATAACAGGAAAACTGAAAAGTGATATAACCCTCACACTAACCCTAACCCTAACCCAAAGCCCTAACCTAACCCTAACTCTAACCCTAACCCCTAACCCTAACCCTAACCCTAACCCCTAACCCTAACCCTAACCCTAACCGTAACCCTAACAATATCCCTTACCGAGCCCTAACCTAACCCTAACCCTAACCCTAACCCTAACCCTAACCCTAACCCTAACCCTAACTTGTTCCTAACAGGAACAAGTTTCCAAGGAAAGAACGTAAATGAAAAGCACTACTTTGTAAACTGAATCACATGTTTGTCACTCGCTCAATTAGGAATACAGGAAAACCGAAAAGTGTTATCTCGCACTGTACGGCACAGAAACAAGTTTCCATGGAAAGAACAGAAACGCAAAGAACAACTTTGTAAACTAAATCACATACGTGTCACCCGTTCAATTATTACAACAGGAAAACTGAAAAGTGATATATGACATTGTACAGCACAGGAACAAGTTTCAAATGAAAGAACAAAAAAGAAAATCACTAATTTGTAAACTAAATCATCTGTGTGTCACTCACTCAATTAGGAATACGGGAAAACTGAAAAGTGTTATCTCGCACTGTACGGCACAGAAACAAGTTTCCATTGAAATAACAGAAACTCAAAGCACAACTTTGTAAACTAATTCACATATGTGTCGCCTGTTCAATTATTATAACAGGAAAACTGAAAAGTGATATAACCCTCATCCTAACCCTAACCCTAACCCAAAGCCCCTAACCCTAACCCTAACCCTAACCCTAACCCCTAACCCTAACCCTAACCCTAACCCTAACCCTAACCCCTAACCCTAACCCTAACCGTAACCCTAACCATATCCCTTACCTAGCCCTAATCTAACCTTAACCCTAACCTTAACCCTAAGCCTAACCCTAACCCTAACTTGTTCCTAAAAAGTTTCCAAGGAAAGAACATAAATGAAAAGCACCACTTTGTAAACTGAATCACATGTGTGTCACTCGCTCAATTAGGAATACAGGAAAACCAAAAAGTGTTATCTCGCACTGTACAGCACAGGAAAAAGTTTCCATCGAAAGAACAGAAAAGCAAAGCACAACTTTGTAAACTAATTCACATACGTGTCGCCTGTTCAATTATTATAAAAGGAAAACTGAAAAGTGATATAACGCACTGTACAGCACAGAAACATGTTTCCATCGAAAGAACAGAAACGCAAAGCACAACTTTGTAAACTAATTCACATACGTGTCGCCTGTTCAATTATTATAACAGGAAAACTGAAAAGTGTTATCTCGCACTGTACGGCACATAAACAAGTTTCCATCGAAAGAACAGAAACGCAAAGCACAACTTTGTAAACTAAATCACATACGTGTCGCCCGTTCAATTATTACAACAGGAAAACTGAAAAGTGATATATGACATTGTACAGCACAGGAACAAGTTTCAAATGAAAGAACAAAAAAGAAAATCACTGATTTGTAAACTAAATCACCTGTGTGTCGCTCACTCAATTAGGAATACGGAAAAACTGAAAAGTGTTATCTCACACTGTACGGCACAGAAACAAGTTTCCATTGAAATAACAGAAACTCAAAGCACAACTTTGTAAACTAATTCATATATGTGTCGCCTGTTCAATTATTATAACAGTAAAACTGAATAGTGATATAACCCTCACCCTAACCCTAACCCTAACCCAAAGCCCCTAACCCTAACCCTAACCCTAACCCTAACCCCTAACCCTAACCCTAACCCTAACCCTAACCCTAACCCCTAACCCTAACCCTAACCCTAACCGTAACCCTAACCATATCCCTTACCCAGCCCTAACCTAACCCTAACCCTAACCCTAACCCTAACCCTAACCCTAACCCTAACCCTAACTTGTTCCTAACAGGAACAAGTTTCCAAGGAAAGAACTTAAATGAAAAGCACTACTTTGTAAACTGAATCACATGTTTGTCACTCGCTCAATTAGGAATACGGGAAAACTGAAAAGTGTTATCTCGCACTGTACGGCACAGAAACAAGTTTCCATTGAAATAACAGAAACTCAAAGCACAACTTTGTAAACTAATTCACATATGTGTCGCCTGTTCAATTATTATAACAGGAAAACTGAAAAGTGATATAACCCTCATCCTAACCCTAACCCTAACCCAAAGCCCCTAACCCTAACCCTAACCCTAACCCCTAACCCTAACCCTAACCCTAACCCTAACCCCTAACCCTAACCCTAACCGTAACCCTAACCATATCCCTTACCTAGCCCTAACCTAACCATAACCCTAACCGTAACCCTAACCCTAACCCTAACCCTAACTTGTTCCTAAAAAGTTTCCAAGGAAAGAACATAAATGAAAAGCACCACTTTGTAAACTGAATCACATGTGTGTCACTCGCTCAATTAGGAATACAGGAAAACCGAAAAGTGTTATCTCGCACTGTACGGCACAGAAACAATTTTCCATCGAAAGAACAGAAAAGCAAAGCACAACTTTTTAAACGAATTCACATACGTGTCGCCTGTTCAATTATTATAACAGGAAAACTGAAAAGTGATATAACGCACTGTACAGCACAGAAACATGTTTCCATCGAAAGAACAGAAACGCAAAGCACAACTTTGTAAACTAATTCACATACGTGTCGCCTGTTCAATTATTATAACAGGAAAACTGAAAAGTGATATAACGCACGGTACAGCACAGGAACAAGTTTCCATCGAAAGAACAGAAAAGCAAAGCACAACTTTTTAAACGAATTCACATACCTGTCGCCTGTTCAATTATTATAACAGGAAAACTGAAAAGTGTTATCTCGCACTGTACTGCACAGAAACAAGTTTCCATCGAAAGAACAGAAACGCAAAGCACAACTTTGTAAACTAAATCACATGCGTGTCGCCCGTTCAATTATTACAACAGGAAAACTGAAAAGTGATATATGACATTGTACAGCACAGGAACAAGTTTCAAATGAAAGAACAAAAAAGAAAATCACTAATTTGTAAACTAAATCACCTGTGTTTCGCTCACTCAATTAGGAATACGGAAAAACTGAAAAGTGTTATCTCACACTGTACGGCACAGAAACAAATTTCCATTGAAATAACAGAAACTCAAAGCACAACTTTGTAAACTAATTCATATATGTGTCGCCTGTTCAATTATTATAACAGGAAAACTGAAAAGTGATATAACCCTCACACTAACCCTAACCCTAACCCAAAGCCCTAACCCTAACCCTAACCCTAACCCTAACACCTAACCCTAACCCTAACCCTAACCCTAACCAGTAACCCTAACCCTAACCCTAACCGTAACCCTAACCATATCCCTTGCCCAGCCCTAACCTAACCCTAACCCTAACCCTAACCCTAACCCTAACCCTAACTTGTTCCTAAAAAGTTTCCAAGGAAAGAACATAAATGAAAAGCACCACTTTGTAAACTGAATCACATGTGTGTCACTCACTCAATTAGGAATACAGGAAAACCGAAAAGTGTTATCTCGCACTGTACGGCACAGAAACAAATTTCCATTGAAATAACAGAAACTCAAAGCACAGCTTTGTAAACTAATTCATATATGTGTCGCCTGTTCAATTATTATAACAGGAAAACTGAAAAGTGATATAACCCTCACCCTAACCCTAACCCTAACCCAAAGCCCCTAACCCTAACCCTAACCCTAACCCTAACCCCTAACCCTAACCCTAACCGTAACCCTAACCATATCCCTTACCCAGCCTTAACCTAACCCTAACCCTAACCCTAACCCTAACCCTAACCCTAACCCTAACCCTAACTTGTTCCTAACAGGAACAAGTTTCCAAGGAAAGAACTTAAATGAAAAGCACTACTTTGTAAACTGAATCACATGTTTGTCACTCGCTCAATTAGGAATACGGGAAAACTGAAAAGTGTTATCTCGCACTGTAAGGCACAGAAACAAGTTTCCATTGAAATAACAGAAACTCAAAGCACAACTTTGTAAACTAATTCACATATGTGTCGCCTGTTCAATTATTATAACAGGAAAACTGAAAAGTGATATAACCCTCATCCTAACCCTAACCCTAACCCAAAGCCCCTAACCCTAACACTAACCCTAACCCCTAACCCTAACCCTAACCCTAACCCTAACCCTAACCCTAACTTGTTCCTAAAAAGTTTCCAAGGAAAGAACATAAATGAAAAGCACCACTTTGTAAACTGAATCACATGTGTGTCACTCGCTCAATTAGGAATACAGGAAAACCGAAAAGTGTTATCTCGCACTGTACGGCACAGAAACAAGTTTCCATTGAAATAACAGAAACTCAAAGCACAACTTTGTAAACTAATTCACATACGTGTCGCCTGTTCAATTATTATAACAGGAAAACTGAAAAGTGATATAACGCACGGTACAGCACAGGAACAAGTTTCCATCGAAAGAACAGGAAAGCAAAGCACAACTTTTTAAACGAATTCACATACCTGTCGCCTGTTCAATTATTATAACAGGAAAACTGAAAAGTGTTATCTCGCACTGTACTGCACAGAAACAAGTTTCCATCGAAAGAACAGAAACGCAAAGCACAACTTTGTAAACTAAATCACATGCGTGTCGCCCGTTCAATTATTACAACAGGAAAACTGAAAAGTGATATATGACATTGTACAGCACAGGAACAAGTTTCAAATGAAAGAACAAAAAAGAAAATCACTAATTTGTAAACTAAATCACCTGTGTTTCGCTCACTCAATTAGGAATACGGAAAAACTGAAAAGTGTTATCTCACACTGTACGGCACAGAAACAAATTTCCATTGAAATAACAGAAACTCAAAGCACAACTTTGTAAACTAATTCATATATGTGTCGCCTGTTCAATTATTATAACAGGAAAACTGAAAAGTGATATAACCCTCACACTAACCCTAACCCTAACCCAAAGCCCTAACCCTAACCCTAACCCTAACCCTAACACCTAACCCTAACCCTAACCCTAACCCTAACCAGTAACCCTAACCCTAACCCTAACCGTAACCCTAACCATATCCCTTGCCCAGCCCTAACCTAACCCTAACCCTAACCCTAACCCTAACCCTAACCCTAACTTGTTCCTAAAAAGTTTCCAAGGAAAGAACATAAATGAAAAGCACCACTTTGTAAACTGAATCACATGTGTGTCACTCACTCAATTAGGAATACAGGAAAACCGAAAAGTGTTATCTCGCACTGTACGGCACAGAAACAAATTTCCATTGAAATAACAGAAACTCAAAGCACAGCTTTGTAAACTAATTCATATATGTGTCGCCTGTTCAATTATTATAACAGGAAAACTGAAAAGTGATATAACCCTCACCCTAACCCTAACCCTAACCCAAAGCCCCTAACCCTAACCCTAACCCTAACCCTAACCCCTAACCCTAACCCTAACCGTAACCCTAACCATATCCCTTACCCAGCCTTAACCTAACCCTAACCCTAACCCTAACCCTAACCCTAACCCTAACCCTAACCCTAACTTGTTCCTAACAGGAACAAGTTTCCAAGGAAAGAACTTAAATGAAAAGCACTACTTTGTAAACTGAATCACATGTTTGTCACTCGCTCAATTAGGAATACGGGAAAACTGAAAAGTGTTATCTCGCACTGTAAGGCACAGAAACAAGTTTCCATTGAAATAACAGAAACTCAAAGCACAACTTTGTAAACTAATTCACATATGTGTCGCCTGTTCAATTATTATAACAGGAAAACTGAAAAGTGATATAACCCTCATCCTAACCCTAACCCTAACCCAAAGCCCCTAACCCTAACACTAACCCTAACCCCTAACCCTAACCCTAACCCTAACCCTAACCCTAACCCTAACTTGTTCCTAAAAAGTTTCCAAGGAAAGAACATAAATGAAAAGCACCACTTTGTAAACTGAATCACATGTGTGTCACTCGCTCAATTAGGAATACAGGAAAACCGAAAAGTGTTATCTCGCACTGTACGGCACAGAAACAAGTTTCCATTGAAATAACAGAAACTCAAAGCACAACTTTGTAAACTAATTCACATACGTGTCGCCTGTTCAATTATTATAACAGGAAAACTGAAAAGTGATATAACGCACGGTACAGCACAGGAACAAGTTTCCATCGAAAGAACAGGAAAGCAAAGCACAACTTTTTAAACGAATTCACATACCTGTCGCCTGTTCAATTATTATAACAGGAAAACTGAAAAGTGTTATTTCGCACTGTACTGCACAGAAACAAGTTTCCATCGAAAGAACAGAAACGCAAAGCACAACTTTGTAAACTAAATCACATACGTGTCGCCCGTTCAATTATTACAACAGGAAAACTGAAAAGTGATATATGACATTGTACAGCACAGGAACAAGTTTCAAATGAAAGAACAAAAGAAAATCACTAATTTGTAAACTAAATCACCTGTGTGTCGCTCACTCAATTAGGAATACGGAAAAACTGAAAAGTGTTATCTCACACTGTATGGCACAGAAACAAATTTCCATTGAAATAACAGAAACTCAAAGCACAACTTTGTAAACTAATTCATATATGTGTCGCCTGTTCAATTATTATAACAGGAAAACTGAAAAGTGATATAACCCTCACCCTAACCCTAACCCTAACCCAAAGCCCCTAACCCTAACCCTAACCCTAACCCTAACCCTAACCCCTAACCCTAACCCTAACCCTAACCCTAACCCCTAACCCTAACCCTAACCCTAACCGTAACCCTAACCATATCCCTTACCCAGCCCTAACCTAACCCTAACCCTAACCCTAACCCTAACCCTAACCCTAACTTGTTCCTAACAGGAACAAGTTTCCAAGGAAAGAACGTAAATGAAAAGCACTACTTTATAAACTGAATCACATGTTTGTCACTCGCTCAATTAGGAATACAGGAAAACCGAAAAGTGTTATCTCGCACTGTACTGCACAGAAACAAGTTTCCATCGAAAGAAGAGAAACGCAAAGCACAACTTTGTAAACTAAACCACATACGTGTCGCCCGTTCAATTATTACAACAGGAAAACTGAAAAGTGATATATGACATTGTACAGCACAGGAACAAGTTTCAAATGAAAAACAAAAAAGAAAATCACTAATTTGTAAACTAAATCACCTGTGTGTCGCTCACTCAATTAGGAATACGGGAAAACTGAAAAGTGTTATCTCGCACTGTACGGCACAGAAACAAGTTTCCATTGAAATAACAGAAACTCAAAGCACAACTTTGTAAACTAATTCACATATATATTGCCTGTTCAATTAGTATAACAGGAAAACTGAAAAGTGATATAACCCTCACCCTAACCCTAACCCTAACCCAAAGCCCCTAACCCTAACCCTAACCCTAACACTAACCCCTAACCCTAACCCTAACCCTAACCCTAACCCCTAACCCTAACCCTAAACGTAACCCTAACCATATCCCTTACCTAGCCCTAATCTAACCGTAACCCTAACCTTAACCCTAACCCTAACCCTAACCCTAACTTGTTCCTAAAAAGTTTCCAAGGAAAGAACATAAATGAAAAGCACCACTTTGTAAACTGAATCACATGTGTGTCACTCGCTCCATTAGGAATACAGGAAAACCGAAAAGTGTTATCTCGCACTGTACAGCACAGGAAAAAGTTTCCATCGAAAGAACAGAAAAGCAAAGCACAACTTTGTAAACTAATTCACATACGTGTCGCCTGTTCAATTATTATAACAGGAAAACTGAAAAGTGATATAACGCACTGTACAGCACAGAAACATGTTTCCATCGAAAGAACAGAAACGCAAAGCACAACTTTTTAAACTAATTCACATACGTGTCGCCTGTTCAATTATTATAACAGGAAAACTGAAAAGTGATATAACCCTCACACTAACCCTAACCCTAACCCAAAGCCCTAACCTAACCCTAACCCTAACCCTAACCCCTAACCCTAACCCTAACCCTAACCCCTAACCCTAACCCTAACCCTAACCGTAACCCTAACCATATCCCTTACCCAGCCCTAACCTAACCCTAACCCTAACCCTAACCCTAACCCTAACCCTAACCCTAACCCTAACCCTAATTGTTCCTAACAGGAACAAGTTTCCAAGGAAAGAACGTAAATGAAAAGCACTACTTTGTAAACTGAATCACATGTTTGTCACTCGCTCAATTAGGAATACAGGAAAACCGAAAAGTGTTATCTCGCACTGTACGGCACAGAAACAAGTTTCCATGGAAAGAACAGAAACGCAAAGCACAACTTTGTAAACTAAATCACATACGTGTCACCCGTTCAATTATTACAACAGGAAAACTGAAAAGTGATATATGACATTGTACAGCACAGGAACAAGTTTCAAATGAAAGAACAAAAAAGAAAATCACTAATTTGTAAACTAAATCATCTGTGTGTCGCTCACTCAATTAGGAATACGGGAAAACTGAAAAGTGTTATCGTGCACTGTACGGCACAGAAACAAGTTTCCATTGAAATAACAGAAACTCAAAGCACAACTTTGTAAACTAATTCACATATGTGTCGCCTGTTCAATTATTATAACAGGAAAACTGAAAAGTGATATAACCCTCATCCTAACCCTAACCCTAACCCAAAGCCCCTAACCCTAACCCTAACCCTAACCCCTAACCCTAACCCTAACCCTAACCCCTAACCCTAACCCTAAACGTAACCCTAACCATATCCCTTACCTAGCCCTAATCTAACCTTAACCCTAACCTTAACCCTAACCCTAACCCTAACCCTAACTTGTTCCTAAAAAGTTTCCAAGGAAAGAACATAAATGAAAAGCACCACTTTGTAAACTGAATCACATGTGTGTCACTCGCTCCATTAGGAATACAGGAAAACCGAAAAGTGTTATCTCGCACTGTACAGCACAGGAAAAAGTTTCCATCGAAAGAACAGAAAAGCAAAGCACAACTTTGTAAACGAATTCACATACGTGTCGCCTGTTCAATTATTATAAAAGGAAAACTGAAAAGTGATATAACGCACTGTACAGCACAGAAACATGTTTCCATCGAAAGAACAGAAACGCAAAGCACAACTTTGTAAACTAATTCACATACGTGTCGCCTGTTCAATTATTATAACAGGAAAACTGAAAAGTGTTATCTCGCACTGTACTGCACAGAAACAAGTTTCCATCGAAAGAACAGAAACGCAAAGCACAACTTTGTAAACTAAATCACATACGTGTCGCCCGTTCAATTATTACAACAGGAAAACTGAAAAGTGATATATGACATTGTACAGCACAGGAACAAGTTTCAAATGAAAGAACAAAAAAGAAAATCACTAATTTGTAAACTAAATCACCTGTGTGTCGCTCACTCAATTAGGAATACGGAAAAACTGAAAAGTGTTATCTCACACTGTACGGCACAGAAACAAGTTTCCATTGAAATAACAGAAACTCAAAGCACAACTTTGTAAACTAATTCATATATGTGTCGCCTGTTCAATTATTATAACAGTAAAACTGAAAAGTGATACAACCCTCACCCTAACCCTAACCCTAACCCAAAGCCCCTAACCCTAACCCTAACCCTAACCCTAACCCCTAACCCTAACCCTAACCCTAACCGTAACCCTAACCATATCCCTTACCCAGCCCTAACCTAACCCTAACCCTAACCCTAACCCTAACCCTAACCCTAACCCTAACCCTAACTTGTTCGTAACAGGAACAAGTTTCCAAGGAAAGAACGTAAATGAAAAGCACTACTTTGTAAACTGAATCACATGTTTGTCACTCGCTCAATTAGGAATACAGGAAAACCGAAAAGTGTTATCTCGCACTGTACGGCACAGAAACAAGTTTCCATCGAAAGAACGGAAACGCAAAGCACAACTTTGTAAACTAAATCACATACGTGTCGCCCGTTCATTTATTACAACAGGACAACTGAAAAGTGATATATGACATTGTACAGCACAGGAACAAGTTTCAAATGAAAAACAAAAAAGAAAATCACTAATTTGTAAACTAAATCACCTGTGTGTCGCTCACTCAATTAGGAATACGGGAAAACTGAAAAGTGTTATCTCGCACTGTACGGCACAGAAACAAGTTTCCATTGAAATAACAGAAACTCAAAGCACAACTTTGTAAACTAATTCACATATATGTCGCCTGTTCAATTAGTATAACAGGAAAACTGAAAAGTGATATAAACCTCACCGTAACCCTAACCCTAACCAAAACCCCCTAACCCTAACCCTAACCCTAACCCTAACCCTAACCCCTAACCCTAACCCTAACCCTAACCCTAACCCCTAACCCTAACCCTAAACGTAACCCTAACCATATCCCTTACCTAGCCCTAATCTAACCGTAACCCTAACCTTAACCCTAACCCTAACCCTAACCCTAACTTGTTCCTAAAAAGTTTCCAAGGAAAGAACATAAATGAAAAGCACCACTTTGTAAACTGAATCACATGTGTGTCACTCGCTCCATTAGGAATACAGGAAAACCGAAAAGTGTTATCTCGCACTGTACAGCACAGGAAAAAGTTTCCATCGAAAGAACAGAAAAGCAAAGCACAACTTTGTAAACTAATTCACATAGGTGTCGCCTGTTCAATTATTATAACAGGAAAACTGAAAAGTGATATAACGCACTGTACAGCACAGAAACATGTTTCCATCGAAAGAACAGAAACGCAAAGCACAACTTTTTAAACTAATTCACATACGTGTCGCCTGTTCAATTATTATAACAGGAAAACTGAAAAGTGATATAACCCTCACACTAACCCTAACCCTAACCCAAAGCCCTAACCTAACCCTAACTCTAACCCTAACCCCTAACCCTAACCCTAACCCTAACCCCTAACCCTAACCCTAACCCTAACCGTAACCCTAACAATATCCCTTACCGAGCCCTAACCTAACCCTAACCCTAACCCTAACCCTAACCCTAACCCTAACCCTAACCCTAACTTGTTCCTAACAGGAACAAGTTTCCAAGGAAAGAACGTAAATGAAAAGCACTACTTTGTAAACTGAATCACATGTTTGTCACTCGCTCAATTAGGAATACAGGAAAACCGAAAAGTGTTATCTCGCACTGTACGGCACAGAAACAAGTTTCCATGGAAAGAACAGAAACGCAAAGAACAACTTTGTAAACTAAATCACATACGTGTCACCCGTTCAATTATTACAACAGGAAAACTGAAAAGTGATATATGACATTGTACAGCACAGGAACAAGTTTCAAATGAAAGAACAAAAAAGAAAATCACTAATTTGTAAACTAAATCATCTGTGTGTCACTCACTCAATTAGGAATACGGGAAAACTGAAAAGTGTTATCTCGCACTGTACGGCACAGAAACAAGTTTCCATTGAAATAACAGAAACTCAAAGCACAACTTTGTAAACTAATTCACATATGTGTCGCCTGTTCAATTATTATAACAGGAAAACTGAAAAGTGATATAACCCTCATCCTAACCCTAACCCTAACCCAAAGCCCCTAACCCTAACCCTAACCCTAACCCT
The DNA here is from genome assembly GCF_030254825.1 of Meriones unguiculatus. Classification (NCBI taxonomy): domain Eukaryota; kingdom Metazoa; phylum Chordata; class Mammalia; order Rodentia; family Muridae; genus Meriones; species Meriones unguiculatus. The sequence goes on along the minus strand of NC_083360.1, from coordinate 47,954,769 downwards.
AACCCCTAACCCTAACCCTAACCCTAACCCTAACCCTAACCCCTAACCCTAACCCTAACCCTAACCCTAACCCTAACCCCTAACCCTAACCCTAACCGTAACCCTAACCATATCCCTTACCTAGCCCTAATCTAACCTTAACCCTAACCTTAACCCTAAGCCTAACCCTAACCCTAACTTGTTCCTAAAAAGTTTCCAAGGAAAGAACATAAATGAAAAGCACCACTTTGTAAACTGAATCACATGTGTGTCACTCGCTCAATTAGGAATACAGGAAAACCAAAAAGTGTTATCTCGCACTGTACAGCACAGGAAAAAGTTTCCATCGAAAGAACAGAAAAGCAAAGCACAACTTTGTAAACTAATTCACATACGTGTCGCCTGTTCAATTATTATAAAAGGAAAACTGAAAAGTGATATAACGCACTGTACAGCACAGAAACATGTTTCCATCGAAAGAACAGAAACGCAAAGCACAACTTTGTAAACTAATTCACATACGTGTCGCCTGTTCAATTATTATAACAGGAAAACTGAAAAGTGTTATCTCGCACTGTACTGCACATAAACAAGTTTCCATCGAAAGAACAGAAACGCAAAGCACAACTTTGTAAACTAAATCACATACGTGTCGCCCGTTCAATTATTACAACAGGAAAACTGAAAAGTGATATATGACATTGTACAGCACAGGAACAAGTTTCAAATGAAAGAACAAAAAAGAAAATCACTGATTTGTAAACTAAATCACCTGTGTGTCGCTCACTCAATTAGGAATACGGAAAAACTGAAAAGTGTTATCTCACACTGTACGGCACAGAAACAAGTTTCCATTGAAATAACAGAAACTCAAAGCACAACTTTGTAAACTAATTCATATATGTGTCGCCTGTTCAATTATTATAACAGTAAAACTGAATAGTGATATAACCCTCACCCTAACCCTAACCCTAACCCAAAGCCCCTAACCCTAACCCTAACCCTAACCCTAACCCCTAACCCTAACCCTAACCCTAACCCTAACCCTAACCCCTAACCCTAACCCTAACCCTAACCGTAACCCTAACCATATCCCTTACCCAGCCCTAACCTAACCCTAACCCTAACCCTAACCCTAACCCTAACCCTAACCCTAACCCTAACTTGTTCCTAACAGGAACAAGTTTCCAAGGAAAGAACTTAAATGAAAAGCACTACTTTGTAAACTGAATCACATGTTTGTCACTCGCTCAATTAGGAATACGGGAAAACTGAAAAGTGTTATCTCGCACTGTACGGCACAGAAACAAGTTTCCATTGAAATAACAGAAACTCAAAGCACAACTTTGTAAACTAATTCACATATGTGTCGCCTGTTCAATTATTATAACAGGAAAACTGAAAAGTGATATAACCCTCATCCTAACCCTAACCCTAACCCAAAGCCCCTAACCCTAACCCTAACCCTAACCCCTAACCCTAACCCTAACCCTAACCCTAACCCCTAACCCTAACCCTAACCGTAACCCTAACCATATCCCTTACCTAGCCCTAACCTAACCATAACCCTAACCGTAACCCTAACCCTAACCCTAACCCTAACTTGTTCCTAAAAAGTTTCCAAGGAAAGAACATAAATGAAAAGCACCACTTTGTAAACTGAATCACATGTGTGTCACTCGCTCAATTAGGAATACAGGAAAACCGAAAAGTGTTATCTCGCACTGTACGGCACAGAAACAATTTTCCATCGAAAGAACAGAAAAGCAAAGCACAACTTTTTAAACGAATTCACATACGTGTCGCCTGTTCAATTATTATAACAGGAAAACTGAAAAGTGATATAACGCACTGTACAGCACAGAAACATGTTTCCATCGAAAGAACAGAAACGCAAAGCACAACTTTGTAAACTAATTCACATACGTGTCGCCTGTTCAATTATTATAACAGGAAAACTGAAAAGTGATATAACGCACGGTACAGCACAGGAACAAGTTTCCATCGAAAGAACAGAAAAGCAAAGCACAACTTTTTAAACGAATTCACATACCTGTCGCCTGTTCAATTATTATAACAGGAAAACTGAAAAGTGTTATCTCGCACTGTACTGCACAGAAACAAGTTTCCATCGAAAGAACAGAAACGCAAAGCACAACTTTGTAAACTAAATCACATGCGTGTCGCCCGTTCAATTATTACAACAGGAAAACTGAAAAGTGATATATGACATTGTACAGCACAGGAACAAGTTTCAAATGAAAGAACAAAAAAGAAAATCACTAATTTGTAAACTAAATCACCTGTGTTTCGCTCACTCAATTAGGAATACGGAAAAACTGAAAAGTGTTATCTCACACTGTACGGCACAGAAACAAATTTCCATTGAAATAACAGAAACTCAAAGCACAACTTTGTAAACTAATTCATATATGTGTCGCCTGTTCAATTATTATAACAGGAAAACTGAAAAGTGATATAACCCTCACACTAACCCTAACCCTAACCCAAAGCCCTAACCCTAACCCTAACCCTAACCCTAACACCTAACCCTAACCCTAACCCTAACCCTAACCAGTAACCCTAACCCTAACCCTAACCGTAACCCTAACCATATCCCTTGCCCAGCCCTAACCTAACCCTAACCCTAACCCTAACCCTAACCCTAACCCTAACTTGTTCCTAAAAAGTTTCCAAGGAAAGAACATAAATGAAAAGCACCACTTTGTAAACTGAATCACATGTGTGTCACTCACTCAATTAGGAATACAGGAAAACCGAAAAGTGTTATCTCGCACTGTACGGCACAGAAACAAATTTCCATTGAAATAACAGAAACTCAAAGCACAGCTTTGTAAACTAATTCATATATGTGTCGCCTGTTCAATTATTATAACAGGAAAACTGAAAAGTGATATAACCCTCACCCTAACCCTAACCCTAACCCAAAGCCCCTAACCCTAACCCTAACCCTAACCCTAACCCCTAACCCTAACCCTAACCGTAACCCTAACCATATCCCTTACCCAGCCTTAACCTAACCCTAACCCTAACCCTAACCCTAACCCTAACCCTAACTTGTTCCTAACAGGAACAAGTTTCCAAGGAAAGAACTTAAATGAAAAGCACTACTTTGTAAACTGAATCACATGTTTGTCACTCGCTCAATTAGGAATACGGGAAAACTGAAAAGTGTTATCTCGCACTGTACGGCACAGAAACAAGTTTCCATTGAAATAACAGAAACTCAAAGCACAACTTTGTAAACTAATTCACATATGTGTCGCCTGTTCAATTATTATAACAGGAAAACTGAAAAGTGATATAACCCTCATCCTAACCCTAACCCTAACCCAAAGCCCCTAACCCTAACACTAACCCTAACCCCTAACCCTAACCCTAACCCTAACCCTAACCCTAACTTGTTCCTAAAAAGTTTCCAAGGAAAGAACATAAATGAAAAGCACCACTTTGTAAACTGAATCACATGTGTGTCACTCGCTCAATTAGGAATACAGGAAAACCGAAAAGTGTTATCTCGCACTG